>NC_048299.1:239002562-239302562 GCF_013100865.1 Trachemys scripta elegans
TGGGAGTGGCTGGCTCACTACAGAAGCAGCTTTTCCTCTCCTGGAATTGACACCTCCTCATCTATTATTGGGAGTGGACTACATCCACCCTGATTGAATTGGCCCTGTCAACACTGGTTCTCCACTTGTGAAGTAACTCCCTGCTCTCCATGTGTCAGTATATAATGCCTGCATCTGTAACTTTCACTCTATGCATCCGAAGAAGTGAGGTTTTTACTCACGAAAGCTTATGACCTAATAAATCTGTTAGTCTTTAAGGTGCCACCAGACTCCTTGTTGTTTTTATACAAAGGAAAAGGCACTCAAATATAAGCCTGCCATTTTGTCCTTCAGTGACCCTAAGAACTGCATCTTATATACCATGGGCTCTCTTGGGAAGGCAGGAACCTCACAACACTGGTTCTTATACATTAGGAGGGACAGTCTGAAGTATGAAGGAACTGCATGGCTTGAGGCTAAATAACTAATGGCAGCCTTTTAACATGGAATTTCTTTGATGTTTTTGTTTTCTGGTATGTATTTAAGTTAGGACATTATTATACATCATATTATGGTTTTGCAGTGATGTTTTAAAATGCTTCTTATTTATCTGTGAGCCAAATACTTTTGCCGTGATTTTTGCCATTGGGTATACCTAAGTTTTAAACATAAATTTATTTCATCTAGACTGCTGGCCTATGCTAGAGATGGCCAGAAAACTCTTCTGTTTTGAGGTTGATTTTCATTCTGGATTGCAATGAAACTGAGACCTTTCCAAATGCAAGGGAGATCAACATTGACCCTATGGGATGGGAGAGATCCAGGTTTAAGTCTCTACTCCAAAGCAGACAAATCAGAGATTTGAACCTGGGTCTCCCACATCTCAGGTGAGTGGTCTAATCACCGGACTACTGACTATTCTGGGGGCGTCAGGCTCTGTATCTCCCCTCAGAAATGAAATTCCATCCTGGACCTGAGAAACCTTCCTGACAGAATTTTTATGAAAACTGATATGTTTCCATGAAATATTTTGGTTTCAATGGAAAAAAAAATTAGTTGAAATTTAGCTCTAGTCTGTGGAGAGGGCTCTGGTATGTTGCTATTCATTACTGTCATTCTTATTATTGCTTCTATTGAAAGAAGTACTTTAGTGTTCTCAAGGTGACTAATAGGGACAGTATTGTTAGGATAAATCCTGATATCATCCATTTTCTACTCCTGAAATGTAAATCCCTGCAGTAAAATCCAGTTTCTATTAAAATTCCACATTTGCACTGGAACTCAAAATTCTTATGAAAATAATCTATTTTCCCTCTTCTTGACCCAAGGAGTTCAATCATCCTCTAGCCAACTGTTTATTTTCCAGAATTAAATTCAACACATGCATATGTGCGTGTGTGTGTGTGTGTGTGTGTGTGTGTGTGTGTGTATACACACACACACACATATATACACACACACACACACATTGATAATGGACAAAAGTCTATTTATTTATAACATGGAATGGAGTTTGTCACACACACCATTCCATGTTATTATATACCTATACATACACAGAGAGACAAACCCCATTCCATGTTATTGATGATGGACAAAAGTCTGTTATTTGGTTAATCATCCAGAAGATCTGATACATATCCAAACTAGCCAAATCTAATGGTTCTGCAAACACGAAACTGGAAAATCTCAAGAACAGGGTTTCTCAAAATGTTTCAGCACTTTGGTGTCAAAGGGTTAAGGAGTGGGAAGTGTGATCTTGATTTGAATTGGTTCTTCCACGCACCAGTGCTTATATGAGTGTTTCAAAATATCCGTGGGCACTGGTGAGTTGCAACTATTTCTACATTTAGATTTGCATTCATATTTCTATGTGTATGAATAGGTATATCTCTCTTACACACAGACCCACAAATACTAGGGATTTTTTGCTTAGTAAATGTTACAATTAGGCATGCTGAATCTTACATCAAGATTAAAGAACAATTGGGTGCCTCTAGCTATGCATAGGAGGATTTCTACCTGCTTTTTACCATGTGAAAATAAGGAAAGGACTAGGTTGTGACTCTCTGACCTGACCTTTTAGATGAGTTAGTGAAAGTAAAGACCTCAGTCCCGGAAGTCTTTGTATGGTGTGAGCTGGAAGCACAAAGTGGTTGTGCTCCAGTGCAGCTGTGAGTAGACGCCATGTGTGGGTGCAAGAACAGTTAATCAGTAAATGTCCACTGCACTGAGCAAAAATAACACTCATTTTCCATTGCATGATTATTCTCTTCCTCAGAAAGTATACAAAATAAAAAAAGGGGCAGGGCAGAGAATGGGCATGTCTGGATTATTTTTAACAGTGATTTTTGCATATGAATGAGGAATTAAACACTCTCCTCCCTGATCTCAATCTTTCTCCTGGCAATAACTTTGAGGCTGTCCAGCATTTGAGGCTCATTTAGGGTTACCATTTTCCGGATTCCCCCGGACATGTCCAGCTTTTTGAGCTAAAAATAGCGTCCAGGGGGAATTTGTAAATGTCCGGACTTCCCCCCGCCCCCATGCAGAGCGCGCGCGGCTAACAGGGCAGCCGGCCGGATGGTGCCACTTGCATGGGGCTCCGACAGCCAGAGAGAGCCTCTCTTCCTCTCCCCTGCTGCAGAAATCACTCCCTCCCTCCCTGCATTCGCAGATCGCCTCCGGCAGTCTGGAGCTCCTCCCCCACTGCTGCCCAGCACGCTGGGACGAGCGGCTCAGGCAGTTCCTGAGCAAGCTCACAGAGACATTAGGCGAAGGCCAACAACAAGGGAGCCAGGGGGTTGGAGAAGGGGCAGGGAGGTTTTGGATGGGGCAGTCAAGAGACGGGGGGGGTCGGGAGTTCGGGGTTTTTTTGGGGGGGATGGATAAGGTTTTGGGCAGTCAGGGTACAGGTAGGGTCCTGGGGGGCAGTTGGGGGGGGTCTTAGGAGGGGGCAGTTAGGGGACAAGGAGCGGGGGGAGAGTTGAGGGTTCTGAGGGGGGGAAGTGGGAGGGGCAGGGGCAGGGGCAGGGCTAGAGTAGGATAGGGCGGGGCTCCTCCCGTCCTCTTTTTTGCTTGCTGAAATATGGTAACCCTAGGCTCATTAGTGTAGGGTTGTGATTCCTTACTTTCTTTTGTGCTCATTACTTTTTCCCATATGCTTTTAAATGCAGAGTACTCATGTGGAGTGTTGTCAGATGAAGTCCAAAGTTTGACAATCTATTTTTTTTTTTTTTTTTAGTTTTGTGTAAAGTTGTTTGAGCTTTTATATATGTATAATTTTACAGCTGGCCCTTGGTTCTCCTAGGCTGACACAGCATTACTATAATATTTTGGTCATGGTACATATCGACAGTGTGGTTGAAAGAATATCATATAACAAAAAAATCCAATTAGACTGCAGTTCAAATAAAAACATCATATACTACAAAATCTGAATTGTTATAAAATCTGGAAGTTTAGTACAGTGCTTAAAAAAATTAAACACAGACGACAGAAACAGAGTGTGGCAGTGTGGATTAAAGAAACAACTATATTAATCTTATTTAGAAGATGAATGAGACCACTTTTGGACCCAGTCATGCAAACACTTAACTATATGCTTAACCTTATGCACGTGAATAATATAATTGACTTTGACATCAAGCTCATGCTTGTAAGATCGGGGCTTTGGATTTCTGAGCACAGTTCAGTATTGCCAAGAATAGCAAGTGTTCAAAAATCAAGAGTGAAGCCCCACGATATCATGAGATTGACTTAAAAATCAGGAGGTTGTACAAGATAATAAAACCAGTGTTCTTTTTGTTTGCCTTCTGTTTGTTTAAGTCTGTAGAGATCACTTTTTAAAGATTTTCTCCATGGCTATGAGGCCTAGAAACCTACTTTTGCTTTTTTAAATTAAGGCTGAAATCTTCCCATACTAACATGACTCAAGGAGCTAGCAATTTAAGAAAAACACCAGATAGTGCAAAACTCACAATGAAATCACAACAGTTGGCAACACTGCAGTTTTGTTCACCTTAGTTTGAAAGCGCTGTCTAAAAAGAAGTGGAAAATATGTGTGAGAGATCATTTGGAATGTTACAGAGACTTCAGAATGAAGATTGAAAGAGCAGGCCTCATTGGTTATACACCTGGTACTCATACTTGGCTATCAAACTATTGCTTAATATATTGTATCTCTAGTTTGCACTACCTAGAAATGCAGACTGTATTTTTTTAATAGGAATGTCATTATTTCCCTGCTCCAGTGGAGCCAGTGTAACGCAAAAGACATTTAAATGTCTGGACAGTTATATTGCTACCTTGCTCATCACTGTGGTATCTGTGCACCTGAAACAAAGGGTATGAATTTATTGTAAGATAAGAAGGTATTTTATGTACTGTCTCCGTAGAGAGTACATGTGTCAAATAAGCTGCCAGGAGCAGCAATAGAAGATAACAGAATGAATAGTTGTAAAAAAGGAGCTGTAGACACAAGTATTATTGTCACTGTGCAGCTGGAACTGATAGTTTGCAAATCTGCCACAGTGCAGTATGAATTTTGTTATACTGCCTATCACTGGTTTAATCTGACCCTTCAGTTTATTTTTAAGAACTGCGTGTTTCTTTTCAGCACCAGTTTGCAGTGACCAGAAGCTTAATGCTTGACCTTCTCTCTCTGAACGATTGCTTTGATTAAGGTATCATATAGCAGCAAACATAAGAAATGAATACTGCAAAACTTACGTAACATGTTTGGTAACTTAAATGGTAGTTAACGCTTAATGCATGGCGAATACATGCCTCTGAATGCAGAGAGAAGGGTTTTGTGTGCATTTTCCTCACAAGAGAGCTTAAAGCTGTTTTCTGTGTGGTTGTCAGGAGAGACTTGTCTGGCTGGATGCTTCCTGGTTGTATTAGCATAACCCAACCCACACTGAACATACGCCCAGCACTACCTCATTTTACCACTGGCCTGAGGCCAAAAGCAAAAGCACTACAGTGAATATAAGGGGGAAATTACAGAGACGAGAATCGTAAACTTACCTAAGAGTAGACCAAATTTCTGAAAAGAGAAGAAAATGTTATATTTAATATGAATAATCTTTCCCTTTCCAATGTCTATTTACAAGGTTAAAAGCAAACATACTTATCAAGTATATTGAATACAAGAGAACAGCTGCAGAATGTAAGTGCTTCTGTTCATCTCTTTCTATAGCTTTGAAACTGAAAACTCAGAAGAAGAACTGGAGACTGGCACTGAACAGGGTAATTCTGCAGTGGTAATTTGTTAAGAAGGAGAAACTTTGGGGGAGATAAAGCATGGCAGGGGCAAAAAGGAGAAAGAAAAGTGCAGTGTGGAGGAAGATCCATGCTCTTCGCTGTGAAGATATCAAACTGTGGTGTGTAAGAAGGCTGCCTATTTTGAAGTGGGCACCCAGCTACAATGTGAAGGAAAACTTGATTCCTGATACAGTCTCTGGGATGATGCTGGCAATTCAACAGGTACCTCAAGGTACAGTAATACATCTGATTTTCACATTTTAAATAGCTTTAGTCAGACAATTGTCACTTTTCAGTAGAGTTTTTATTTCTTGCTTCTTAGTGTTACGATGAAGCCTGGGTTAAAAAAAAAACCTAGGAAAAAAAAAGAATTGTACATTTTCATTAGACCCAATCTAATGGGATGTGTAGGAGAAGTTTTTTACACCCCTCACTTTTTATACATTGTAAACAAACATCTTTTCTTGTTTTTAACCAAAGTCTGTGAACAGGGGATTAATGTTACTATGTACCTGTCACTTTGACAGTAACACAAGACATATTGCAGAGTATGACACAAGGATGAATGCTGGTGTTATGCAATGTATTACTAGTGTAACTGGCCATCACTTCCTACTTTCAAATTACAAACAAACAAAGAGCTACAAAATAACTTTGTGTCTTGAAATATTGTTTTGTTTTAAAAGTAAGCATCAGTATTACACAGTTACCTGTAGGAACCTTGAGAACTGCAGTAAACAAGTAACAAAACATTCTATACCTAAAAAAGGCTCTCTGCCAAAGCTATTATCTGCAGACAGGATCTTGTGTGCATGGAGAGCTTGTGATTTCAGCTTGTATGCTGGTCTAATGAGATGTACTGTATCACATTACCTATTGCATCTCCCTTTCCAGCACTAATATAAACTAGGGGTGGAGCAGTAGTCTATTTTGGCAGCCATAGGTAAGTAACGCCAAGCTGGATTTATCTGGTGATTATTACAGGTGAAAAGTACAAACTAGTGAATGATTCCAGAGAAATAAAGTCTTCTATCTATCTAACATCATTGTGCTCGACTTAGGCAACACTTTATACCCGTTCCTGGCAAATGCCATGTTAGTTTCTTGCCTGCCCAAAATGGACTCTCTAGTTACTTCTCTGATGCGCAGTGTAGATGTTATTTCTTTACAGTGTTGCAGAATGGCTAGCCTTAACTATCATTCATGCTGCTCAATTATAAGCACTTCTTTAATTGAATTATTCTGTAGCTGGAACCGATTTGTGTAAGTATTTGTGCTTTTAGGGTAATTAGGAACATCTGCATTGGCATGATTTAACTTTAAGAACCTTAATACTGTAGTGAACAACTATAAGTGTCTAATTTTACTGGTATAGTCTTATACAACAATTGTAATTAAAATGCTGCTAATAACAATATGTTAAACTCCAACAAAATATCAAATTAGGGACAATTATACATTACTAGTAGTTTTATCCAGCGTAATCTTAATTGAATCTGGTTCCCAAAAATTATTTAACTTACAAAGTAAAACTTTATAATGCTCAGGTGGTGCTGGAAAAATGCTGCTTTTCCAGATTATTCCATCTTGTTTGTTATGTAATCTAGAAAAAATGTGATACAACTTTAAATTAATTCTGTTGCTTAAAACCAACAATCAAAAACCTCAAACTCCATCCTTCCCAAACAAAACAAAGTAACTCTCAAATAAAATCTGAGAATAAATTGTCTTTCTTTTTTGACATCAAAGTTGTCCATTTTGCTTGAAACTATTTTGAAGTGTGTGTGTGTGTGTGTGTGTGTGTGTGTGTGTGTGTGTGTGTGTGCGTGTGAGAGAGAGAGACAGAGAGAGAGAGATAAATATATTTTCAGACTGTTTGCACCCAGTCTTCTCATTGCATTGCATCTCTCGTCTGGTACTGGGACTATATTTTAATATTTAATCAGAGATTAGGAATAGACAGAAAAAAAGTACCAATCCAGTTTGCTGTATAGCATGAAGAAGAAGAGAATACAAATCTTATAAACCTTGTGTGTGGGGTTCTTTTCTTATAATGCAAGAACAAAGAGTTATTTGGTGAAAATGAAAGCAACAAATTTAAAATGGTTAAAAGCAATTAAATTTATAAACCACTGATAATTGACAGATGAAACTCACTTCCACAAGATATTGAGGCTAAAAGCCTAGTGTGATTCAAAAAAGGATGAGCTATTTATATGGATATTGAGATCATCCTGCAGTTATATTAGATGGGATAAAATATTTTTAAGGGTTAGATGGCCTCAAGTTTCAGGGCATAAATCAACCACTAGCTTGACAGTGGTTAAGAAAAAACTTTCCTTACCATTTGTATTTTCCATAATTGTCCACGAGGGGAAATTTTGCACTTTCCTCTAAATCAGGGGTTGGCAACATTTGGCACACGGCTTGCCAGGGTAAGCACCCTGGCGGGCCGGGCCAGTTTATTTACCTGCTGAGCGGCAGGTTCGGCCGATAGCAGCCCCTACTGGCCACAGTTCGCCGTCCTGGGCCAATGGGGGTGGCGGGAAGCGGAGCGGGCGAGGGATCTTTGCTCTAAGATTTGTATTCTCTTCTTCTTCATGCTTTACAGCAAACTGGATTGGTTCTTTTTTTCTGTCTATTCCTAATCTCTGATTAAATATTAAAGTATAGTCCCAGTACCAGACGAGAGATGCAATGCAATGAGATGATTGGGTGCTTACCCTGGCGAGCCGCGTGCCAAACGTTGCTGACCCCTGCTCCAAATCATCAGATGTGGCCATGTTCAGAGACAAGATACTAGACTAGAGGGAGGACTGTTCTCATCCGGTGTGACTGTTCCTGAGTTCCTGTGTCTGAACAAAATGTCAGGCAACATGGCCATTATCTCTTTGTTGGGGGTAGGAGAATAAGAAGAAAGGAAGTCATTGTCCTTGCATCATATATTACAGCTCAAACCACAAAGATAATGCTCATAATTAAGGTTACGATTTAGTCATGGGTGTTTATAGTATAAGCCATGAACAAGGTGTGGGCAGTAAACAAAAATTCACGGCCCTGTGACCTGTCCATGACTTATACTATAAATACCCCTCACTAAATCTGGGGGGTGATACCCAGGGGGGACTGCTGGGGCGGTGTGCGGCACTGCTTGGGGGTGGGAACTGGGGGGCATTAGCTGCTGGAGGCTGCTGAGCAGGGGCTGCTCCAGCCTCCTGGGGACTGCTGAGCAGTGGCAGCTCTGGTTGCCTGGGAACCACTGCCGGGGCCACCAGTAGCGGCTGCTCCAGCTGCCCAAGGACTGCCAGCAGCAGCTATTCTGGTCACTCCAAGGACCGCTGCTTGGTGGTCCCGGGGCCAGCTGCCCAGGGCCACCCAAGCAGAGGCAGTGCAGCTGGGCCCGGGGCCGCTCCAGCAGCGGCTGGTGCAGCTGGCTGCAGAGCCGCCCAAGCGGCTGGCTGCAGAGCCGCTCCAGCAACGGCAGGTGTGGTTGTCCTTCTGTGCATAGGGGTGGCATCGAAAAAGGCACTAATCAGGTATCGGAACTCATATCACTGACTTTACATTGCCTGCTCTCTGACTTCCTCTAGTGGATGGGGTTCATCAAAGGCAGAGCCAGAGTATAATATGTTCTGGCAGTTCTGGCCCAGTGGAATAGTTCCGAAGAGACTGTTCCAGCTAGTGTAAGTTCATACAGCCCTGAGGTGGCTTAGAGCCAGCTTTGCCTCCCTGTTGCAGCTCAGCACAGGTGAGGATGGAGCTCAAAGTATCTTACAATTAACCCCCCAAAATCAAGCTTGTTGTGTGCCCTCACAAACAGCTGTTGAAATGAACCCAGCAGTAGGTCACTAGAAATCCTCCTGCTCCACCCTCACTGTGACAGAGTTGCAACATTTTGGACTAGCTGTGGCCTTTTTGTTAAGTCACGGTAGAGAACATTGCAAAATTCTGTCTTCAGTGTCACAAGACATGGAGCATGAAATCAGTTTGTGAAAGACGTGGCTGGAGAACACTTCTTATTAAAGGTTTGGTGGCCTAGAGAAAGACCTCTCTTCTCATATATCCTGTATTCTTGGTCTTGCTTAGTTCAGATTCATTCTTAGATTTTCCTGATACAAGTGCGAAAACAACAAATATCACCCTTGTTGTCAAAGGAGATTAAGGCGTATGATTGGATGTCTAATGGTGTTATCCCATCCATACTCTCTCTCAAAGATTTCCAACACGAAACGTATAGAACTGAAAATCATCATACTCAACATCTATCCTTAAGGGAATATGTATCTCTGCAAAGAATTTATCATCTAAGATTGTTGCTTCAAGTAATGTTGGAATCAGTTCAGAACATTCCCAGTCATGCTCAACCAGTCTTCCAGCCGATGAAACGAAATCCATATGATCAGCAACTTTAAATGCCACTATTAGACCCAATACTGCCAGCAAGGAGAGGTATCCTGTGGCATACATATAGATCATTAGTGGCTGAGAAGGGCCAACTCAGCATATGTAATTTCCTAAAGCCAGAGAGATTTTTATCCTGTAGATCAGTGCTAACCACAGGACACACTCGGCGGTCACTACCACCTTCCCCAGTACTGTGGCCCAGAATGCCAGATCTTAATTCACCAGTTGCAGAGAGGTTGAGTGAGAATTTTTAATAACATAGGCTTCACTTCCAGCTTTTTCAGAGCGTGGAATCATCTCCCACTTATTCTCCACTATCGTTGAAAAAAGAGATATAACTGCTTTTAAAATAAACTGTCAGGCGAGGATCTGAATCTCAGGCTGTGGGATTAAGCCCACCACTTTAGCTCTAAGTCTGAATTGACTTGTAATTCTCTCATAAAGCGAAGGAGCTTGAGACTTCATGATCTGGCAATAGGTCCTTAATTTGGCAATGTTTCTCAAAAATCTGGTTCTCAAAATCTAGAAAATAGATCATACTTCTCTGCCAATGTCATATCCACTGATTGCTGACAATCCAGGTGGCTAAAACTGTCAACAAAACTAAGGAGGGATGACAGATTATTCTTTGTGAATGTTTATTGTAACCAATTAGTCAGCCTGTATTACCTATCCCCTTTTGTACCCCCTCCTACTGCGAACCTGTTACAGCTCTCACCTATAAAGCCCGCCTCTTTAACTCAGGGAATGCTCGCTGTTTCTGACAGGCTGTACCCTCATGTTCATCCTTTTTACAAGATTGTGACAAATTGTGTACAAAGTATACTTTGTGAGGTATCATTTAAAAACTCATCATCTGCTTACCATTTTTGTACTAGTAAAACGTGTGCCCACATTGTATGTAAAGTTATAAAATTCTACTGTATGACTTTACTGAGACATGCTCCAAGTTTAGAAAAGCAGGCACAGACCAGTTCCTCAGAGACAAAAGGCAAACTGACACCTCAGCCAGGTGTCAATAAAATCAAATGGACTATCAGCTGGTTAAGCGGCCATTCTTTGGAAGGAAGAAGAGTGTGAGCAATAAATTTACATTTTGGCAATGCAACAGCTAGGAGTTCCTGTTTAAACAGACTGGCTGTCATGTGAACTGCAGCTGGAGATGATTCTCAAGGAGGAGGAAAAGATATAAAAATGAGGAACAGAGGCCCCAAATCACCTCTCTTCGCTCATCTCTATTAATTTGAAAGACAAAGGACGTACCATTGAACTGAGTGAGTGGTCTTGTCTGAAGGAATCTAGCCAGACTTCAGTGAGCAGATGGTGAGAAAAACCTTTTTGCTCTAACTTCACTTGGCTTGATAAGTATTAGTTTGCATTTTGCCTTTTATTTTTTGTAACCAATTCTGACTTTTATGCTTCGTTACTTGTAATCACTTAAAATCTATCTTTCTGTAGTTAATACATTTGCTTTATTGTTTTAAATAAAGCAGTATGTGTTTGGATTGAAGTGCTTGGAAACCTCCATTTGAGATAACAGGGTTTGTGCGTATCATTTTCTATTAATGAAATGATGGACTTTCTATGAGCTTGTTTTGTCCAGAAAGAAAGAGCTGGGCAGTACAAGACGCAAATTTCGGGGGATCAGTCTGGCACTGGGAATCTGATGGTATCACTCTGTAATATAATTCACAAGTGGCTGGCTAGAAGCACTCATATAATTCAGTTGGGAGTGATTTTCCATGCTAGAGGTTGTTTGTGAACAAGCCAGGAGTGGTGGTTCTTACTGCGAGGCAGTGTAAAAAGCACTCCAGGTTGGAGAATTGAGGGGACACAGCTGCTCAGCAGTCCAGATTGTACCCTGGGGGATGTCACAGTGTTGAAGATCATGTAAATGGGATGCCACTTAATAAGTTAATTTTGCAGAGATAGTGGGAAATATGCTCTATCAGCAATTTTGTCCTGCACATGATGCATCAGTCATCATCAGCACCCTAATTCCTTATCCTCTTGTTAAATTCAGAAGAGAGGATCAAAGTCATGGTTTTTTGTTGGCCTTCTGGTGCTACCTCTGCCACCCACAAAAAAATTAATAAACTTGGGAAGGGTGAGACTGGACTCTCATTAATGGTAATGGCTAGTTTTTTATTTTCTACTTCTCTTGGGGATATTGGATTACCCCATTAAACATGGTGATTGTGAGCATAGCTCCAATATTCATAATCTTAAAACCACATAGGATAACCAATAACTCCTAGTATATCTAAATTCAAAAGTTTAAGGTTTAGCAAATGGCTTACAACAGCATTTTGAATGAGCTCCTGCTTTTGGTAAAGGTCTGATCTAAAACAGGTCTGACCTCTTCCCTTTTTCATTCTAATCTTGGATTATGATATGTAGAGGGAGCAAATGAGACAATAGAGTCAAATCTTGGATGACATGTAGTCATGCAGCTGAGTTCCCCACCTTCCCCCCACAAACAAATTAGACCCTGAAGGTACGCCTATGCACTGGCATAAAAAGACCCTGTGGCACCGAATCTCACAGTACAAGCTAGTTAGCTCATGTTGCGGGGCAAAAAATTGCAATGTAGATGTTTGGGCTTGGGCTGGAGTCTGGGCTCTGAGACCCACCCTTCTTGTTGGGTTTTAGACTGTGGGCTCCAGTCTGAGCCTGAAAATGTACACTGCAATTTTAAGCACCAAAACCTGAACCCCACAAGCCCAAGTCAGCTGACTCAGGTCAGCTGCAGCTGTGCCCTGGGTCTTTTATTGCAGTGTAGAGGTACCTAAATATCTCTCTTGAGGTTCTGATAACCATAATCTCCTGCTGGCACCCCTTATAACTTGAGGCATTTCTGATTGAGCGTGCACCTGTCAGATTCCTCCTTCCTGCTACCTACTTAATAATACTTTGCACTTTCCATCTGAGGATGTTGAAGCTCTTTACAAGTATTTGGTCTAACAGTGGATTTGGAAGGTGGTAAAGTATTATCCCCATAGAAAGATTGAGTGACTTGAATGAGGGTACACAGGTGGTTTTGCAGCAAAACCAAGGATAGAATCTATCGTCTGCCATTCCTAAGAGTTAACCACACGACTACCCTTCCCTCCAATAACTGACAAATTTATATTTATATTTATAACTGTTAAAGAGAGAAAATTACCTCAGAAGATGAATAGAAAACCAGCGGTGCTTTATCTCTGGCTTCAGACTTTGTCTTGCCAAGATCATGACATTTCGCGGGATTCATAAGAAATGTCACTTGTTTTGAATATGGGTCTGTCCACATGGTACACTGTTTATATGCATAAGCACTAAAAAGATGGGCAAATCACTTGTATGGCAGCATGTAGGTACAATATTTGGAGGACATTCATTTACAAATAAATCAAAATTTGGTACTGGGGAACATTTCCTGTTGTGGTGACAGCATAAGGATAGATTTTCATGTGGAATTTACATGCAGCATTATACACTTGTTGATTCTTCTGTGACCTTCTGTGGCCATGGAAGGTTGCAGATCGGCTGCTTGTGCCCAGTTAAAAGCATTCATTATACACTTGTTGACTCTTCTGTGACCTTCTGTGGGTATGGAAGGTTGCAGATCAGCTGCTTGTGCCTAGTTAAAAGCATTCATACCAAACTGAAAAAGGCTCCTGACACATAGTTATCTTCCCTCTTATATGTGTGCCTGCTGAGAAGAGAAAAATAGGCAACCGAAGTCTGATTTAAATCAGTCTCTCCATCCCTGCCAGCTCCCTGGTTCATTTTGTTTATTTTTTTAATTAAAGTTAATTTAGTCTAGAGCTGGATTTACTGCTGAACAAATGAAATCTCACACACTGCCTGGAGACTCTGCCCTTAAAAAGGAGCTATACCTGGTTTCATGCATTCCTGCCTTCATGCTCAAGGTTTTGGGGGCATGGTGCCAGCATTAGTTTTTTTTCAGACCACTGATGCAGGACCCCCAGCAGTGTTGTTTCAAAGGGTGATCTGTTGCCTAGGTTTTGCAGGCTCTTTCCTTAAGTGTTGACATAAATGTACACAGAATGATTCACTTGAGTTAGTCAGGTGAAATCATTGTGTTCCAGCATTTGAGAATGGGGTGAGGGGGAGGCTTGTCCTATAGATGCACAACTACAGTATGTGCCGATGAAGATGAATGCGCTTCCTTGGAAGCAGAGCTAGAGAAGCCTCCTAGAGAAGAGCTTTGTAGCAGCCATGTAATTTACAGCCCATGTGAGTATGTTCCTTAGGGAAGAAAATCTCTCACTTCTTACAAAGAGTAATGATCTGAGCCCAGAGTTATGAACTGTAACATGTTAATATATATATCTACTACAGAGATTCACATTCATACAGATTCTCAGTGGATGCCCAGGGATGTAAAGTTCCGAGTTCTAGTGAACTAACAAAGTATTCAAAGGCTTCATGTCAGAGGTTTCAGTTGGCATTCAGGCCCCCCTCGTGGGGTAACATGGCAACTTTGCCTCAGTTTCCTTCCTTCCTTTGATGGACTTGTTGCTGTCTAGTCTGTTTTGTCTCTTTGTTATGACTGCGGCCCTTCAGCTGAGTCATTGGTAGTCTTCTCCCCTCTCAGTGTGCTAAAGAGTCCAGTATGTCAGGAAACCAATTGCCCTAGATAAAGGCCTTACAGTCCCTGGCCTCTTTGAGTATGGCTCACTTGTTCAAGGTTTAACAAAAAACCCTTCTGGGTTTGGAAGGGGAACCCAGGTCCACCAACTCCTTCGGATTCCAGTCTAGGGACCCTGTATGAAGTGGTTGGTACCAATCTCTCCCAACCCCTTCCTGTTTCCCTGTCTTGCTTGCTACCATGCCTCTCTTGCAGGCCGTTCTTCAGAGTCTCATCCTGTGGCCCTCTTCTCTTGGAAGTCCAGCTTCCTGGATGGCTTCTCACCAATCTGTGGCTAAAGGCTCCTGCTCTCAGAGACTCTTCAGCCTTTCTGGCAGTCATACCCTGCCCTTTGCCCTGCAGCCTTTTTATCTCCACAGCTGTTGTGAGGCCACCAAACAGCCCAGCTGAGAAGGCAGTCAATTTCCCTTTTAATGATTTCATGGCTGTGACTGGGTGGGGTCTATACACCCGAGGACCTCCTGCATACATGACTCTGACTTCTTTAATTTTGACTGTGGGTAACGTTAAAAATGTGCACGTCTAGAGTGCCTCACATACCATTCTGAAGCATTGATCTTCCAACAGAACATCAGGGAGTGGTGGTTCAAGTGATGTGGCTGGTTCATGGAGCAACACTGGAGGTGCATCCAAGGAATACCACCATGTTCACCAACAGTGAAAAAGTTAATAATAGAGCTGGTTGGAAAATTCCATCAAAAATGAAACTGTCAAAAAATTGAAATACATTTTTCAATCTTCCCCCTTTCCCCCATTTTTTGATCAGTTCCATACCAAAAACAAAGGTGGAGGCAATTTTAGATGAACTGGACCATGAGATATAAAGACTCATTATGTTATTGCAAGAAGGACACAAATGGGAGAACACACACCAACTACTACAGTGGAGCCTCTTTTTTCTCTTTTTACTGCTTTTCCTAGTGAAAAGGGCACCCCCTGAAATTCTTGTTTCACTTGATACTGTTTTTTCTAATATCAGTTACAAGGACACTCAAATAGTTTTGGTGTAAAATGTAGGAGTGGGATGGAACAGAAACTTACAAAATCTAGTATGAATAGAAATGTTTTCTATTTTTTATTTCAACAAAAATCATTGTATGTTGGGATTCAAACATTTTCCTGTACAGTTTGGAACTCAAAAATTAATGTAGGATTGTGGTGGCATAGGAGAGCAAGGAAGTGAAACTGGCTAGACATAAACTTTAAACAAATCCAGCCAACTTTCACTGTCAACAACAAGCACAGCAAAATGCAAAAGCCAAATATCAGTCATAATTGATTCTGATCAATCATAAATTACATTTTAAATTCTTTGTTTTAAACATCTAAGGTGATGTGCATTAATAAATAAACTTTTTAAAAAAAATCTGATTTTTAAATGGATATTGTTCCTTTAAAGTTTGGTTTGGTTTCTGTTCCATTGTATACATTTTAATCAACTTACATTCACTGCCTTAGAGATGTATGACAAACAATAGATTGCCACAAAGTGGACCTCGTGACTTAGTTACAATAGAAAATATTACCATTGTTGTCATAACAATCCATGGTTACATATTATAGAACCAGAGTCAACAGTTAACTGTGTCATCATCAAGACAAAAATCCACATTTTTGCTTGAAAATCACAGGCTTGTATCAGTAATATAAAGGAGCAGCTCTGCTGATGAACAAGACAAATGTTGATGGAAAAATGAAGACAAAGTAGAGAACTAGTGCAGATTCTAAACTGCTCCCCAACTTGTCCGAGATCTGCCCAAACCTAATGATCTTCCCAGGATACTGCAAAAACCATTGACTTGGTAGGGTTCATTTTGGGAAGGATGAAGGTATGATTTGGGTTTGGGAGGATTTTCTGGAGTTTTTCCATTTTTATTTGGGCCATCCGTGGTAAGTTGTTATGTAAAGTTGCTCACTGGGAGAGTTAATTCATTTGTATATTAGTCATAATGCTGCTGGGTGGATATTGTAACTCTAATTATTAACAGTGTGCTCAGAGCTTTTCTGTGTATTATTTTTAATGTTAAATCTAAATAAATGATTTTATGGCTTCATAGCCTTAATTTCCGTTAGAATGCTATGGGCAAAATTTAATGACAATCCTTTGTTTCCAGCCTTGCTATAAGAGGAAGGTTTTTTTTTTAAGTTAAAATCAAGAGGCTTGTATTCAGGGTGAAATTCACCTCAGTGCAGAAGAGACACACTAACCCCTATTCTTCTCTTGAGCTCTGATTTAAGGGCTTAAGTACAGTTTAAGAGACATCGAGGGCTTTGTATTTGTCCTCTGCACTGGGGTGAATTTCATCCTAATGATGAAATGTTATAGAATCATAGGGTTAGAAGGGACAGAAAGGGTCATCTTGACTAACCCCCTGCCAAGGTGCAGGATTTGTTGTGGCTAAACCTTCCAAGACCGATGGCTACCCAACCTCCTTTTGAAAACCTCCAGTGAAGGAGTTTCCACAACCTCCCTAGGCAGTCTACCTTTGTCCTGCTCTTCCTAATTATAAGAAGTTTTTCCTGGGATTTAATCTAAATCTGCTATGCTGTAGTTTGAACCTATTGCCTCTAGTCCTGCCTTCTGTGGCAAGAGAGAATAACTTTTCTTGATCTTTTCTATGGCAGCCTGTCAAATATTTGAAAACCACTGTCATGACCCCCCTGAATCTTCTCTTTTCCAAACTATGTTTATGTTTTTGCATTGTATTAGGGAGGTGAGTATTTCACTGTGGGGACCCATTTTCAAATGTGGACACTTAAAGTATGTCATTTTGTTGGTCAAATCTGTACTTAGGCATTTCACTTGTCTAAGGGCCAAATTCTGTCCTCGGATATGTATGTGCAACTCAGGAGGAGTTGTAGGTTATCATACTGAAGGGTGAATTTATTAGTGCTTATTTGAGTGCCCCAGATATGGGATTTGGACATCTCATTAGGGCATCCAGATTTGAACAATGGAAAGATGTTTGAAATCAACAAGCACAATTTTCATGCTCATCAAGTTCCCAGCAAGGAAGTTCTTTGAGTGTACAGGACTTCAGGCAAGATTTATTTAATTTTGCATTGAGAATAGTGGACTGTGAGATATTTGCAAAAGTCACAAGATTAATTGTAGACCTGAGATACTGTCTTCTTGTTTTCCTTGTTCTGGGATAATACTTTTATCTTATATACCATGATGCCAAAAAGATATGGCGTAGCCTTTCCATCTGGATAGCCATGTGTTCAGATGTGTATATCCAGATATGGGAATTTAACTGTAATTCTGACTAATCTGACTCTAATTTTCTTCTTTGGTGACACTTCATTACTGTCATAGTTGTAGTTTCAAACTGGCACATTCAATAGTAATTCTCAATTCAGCAGGTTAAGATACAGGACTTAGCAGCTCTTCTTGTTTGCACCCAGGTTCATTATTCTATAGCTATCTGCATTTGTTATCTACCTGCAGTGGTGCCACATGTCGCCAGCTTGGCCTGTGAAGCATACACAGTGTAGCATGTGATGTGTCACGAAGCCCAGTGATAGCCAGAGAGCTCCATTTTAAAAGAAACCATGGCACATAATGTTATCTTCCGATAGTGAGTTAACTAAAGCATGCCACCACAGTATTTATATATAATATCTGAACCTATTGTTCATTTCTTGTTTGCAGTTCTTTACATTGGAATAGCCATTCTTTCTTGAAAGCCTTACTTTCGCCGCCAGTGGGGTTCTCCTTCCTTAAAAATGAGGAGGAGCTGGCGTCTCCATTCTTAATGACTTTTCAGTGTGAAGAAGTGCAATACAGTAGTATTTTTGCCATCTGTTTCCTGCTTTTTGACTACTTTTTGAACCCAATGAATGTATTGTAACAAAGTTGAACCTGAAAAACTAAAATCAATGAGTGAAATCAAACGACCCTCTGTTCTGTTTGTTAATAAAATGGTTTGAACTTTTATAATACCTTGCACCTGAGGATTTCATGCTTAAGAGGGATTTTATTAAGCTTTATGACACCCTTCTGATGATACCCATTGCATAGATGGGTAAACTGAAATGTGCAGTTTGTCTGAAACCATACAAAATCAGTGGTAGAGACAGGAATAGAATCTAGGATTTCTGAGTCCTGGTGACCTGTCCTAATCACTAGACAGCACTGTCTCATTGTTTTCTAGGTAACATAGAAGGAATGAGAAACTACTTCTGGAAACTAAACGGACATAACAGGATAGAGTTTAAAAACAAAACACCTAGACTTTGCCCCCTATATATATGGTGTGAAAATGCACTGCCCAGCAGCAGCTCCCTGATTGGTGGAATTCCTCCAGGGACACTGGGGATGTGTGGGTCAAAGTGGCCCCTGCTACACTATTTCCAGGGTTCAGTGTAGACTCTGTTTGTTTGTGTGGGCCAGCTCTGTTGGGCAGTGAGGAGGGGATGGGTTATGGCTCTTGTTTTCCCTGAATGCTAAGCACCTAGGACTCCTTGTGCCCTGCACACACCTTGTTCATGTGTGCTGGACCAAACACAGTCTGGCCACAGTAGTCACAAGTCTCAGATTCAAACCATTTTTGGAAACTTAAGAACAAAGTAAATGCTTGCAGAGGGGTGAGAATCTGGTAAGTCTGACATTTATAACTAGATAGTGACAGCTTACTTCCCAGTAGTTTAAGCCTCATTTCCCCCATTAGAGCTAAGAGGAAACAAAGTAATACTGTATTTAATCCCATATTGATTAGTAGCTGTGAGTAGCAAATATGTAAACGTCCTACAGCAGGAAATTTCTTAACTTAGCTTGAGAGTCATTACAATACTCTCCACTAGCCATTACAATTCCTCAGTTAATTCCTCTTGAACTGAGTAATTAAAATCTATTAATTTAAGCATGTGAACACCTATTAAAGGTAAACTGCACACACTTTATTTAATCTTTAAACTGGTTAACATCCCAAATCTGTAAGTGCAGAATAAAAAACAATACAAAGACTACCCCAACCTGACTTTATACATTAAAATGTATATTTGAAAATTATTATGATTTAAATAACAGGCCACGTTCTGTACTTCCCCTGCAGGAAGGAACTGATCACAGACACCGAAAACAATACACGAGAATTGTGTAGAGCAGTGTTGAGGTTATCAAAGCAGTTCACAGTGTGCACTCCATTCACTGAAGTGTTACTATTTTGTTTTTAAATGTAAATGTCCTGTATTTGTAATTGTCTCGTTTGCACGTGCATACTGTTTAATGATATTGGATCTTAAACGTACAAAGTTTTGCAGTTCACCTTAGCCAGGATTTATGGACCCATTTCACACACACTGCTTAGAAAATGGGCCCCTGTCTCTAGCCATTCAGTAAGGGGTCATTTGTCTATTTCCTCAGAGTTTATCTACACATAAAAGTTGTACCACTTTGACTGTAGTGGTCTAGTTTAACCAGTACAACTCCCCTACAGTGGATGAAGTTATACTGGTATAGCTAATTCCCAAACAGGAAAGGGGATAAGCTATACCTGCATAAAGCACCTTTATACCAGCAGAACTGCATTTGCAGTAGGAGTTGTACTGGTATAACTATCTTGATATAAAAAAATCACCCCCCCCATTGAAATAATTGTGCTGCATAGATCAGACTTACGTAGTCCTCTCCTCCTTTCCCATGCTCCCCTCTTCTTCCTGCCTGCCCCTTTAGGCAGGGCAAGCGTTCCTCTCCTTCTGCCTCTTCTGGAGTTTCTGGTGTGTTTCTTTTCACCTTGTGCCTTCTCTTTTCTGTAGACTTTGGGCTGAGTATCCTGTCCCGCTGTCCCCAACATAGACATAGGAATTGCCATATGAGATCAATGGTCTATATAGTCCAGTATCCTATCTCTGCCAGTGACTAATCCCAGATGCCTTAGAGGAAGGTGCTGGATGAGGACTCAGGAGACATGGATTGCATTCCCAGCTCTGCTGCTGGCCTACTTAGTGACCTTGGACAAGTTATGTCCCTTCTCTGTGCCTCCATTTCCCTATCTGTAAAATGGGGATAATAATACTGAACTCCTTTGTAAAGTACTTTGAGATCTATGGATGAAAACTGCTATATAAGAACTAGGTATTATTAATAGATAATTATGGAAAAATCCACCCACAACAGAAGATTCTTCCAAACCCCATTGCTTAGGCTGGGTCTACACTACCTGCCTGAATCGGCGGGTAGAAATCGACCTCTCGGGGATTGATTTATTGCGTCCCGTTGGGACGCGACAATCGATCCCCGAATCGACGCTCTTACTCCACCAGCAGAGGTGGGAGTAAGTGCTGTCGACAGGAAGCCACAGAAGTCGATTTTGCCGCCGTCCCTACAGCGGGGTAAGTCGGCTGCGATACGTCGAATTCAGCTACGCTATTCGCGTAGCTGAATTTGCGTATCTTAAATTGACCCCCCCCTGTAGTGTAGATGTAGCCTTAGTGGTTGGTTTATGGCTTAGCTTTTTATAGATGTAATTATCATTGCAGGTAGTTTTAATCCTGCTGTTAAAACTGTGGACTTTACCCCCAACAAAACCAAATGTAAAGTAATTTGATAACTTGGTGCAAAGGATTAAAATGCTTATATACCAATGCTAGAAGCCTAAATAATAAGATGGGAGAACTAGAGTGCCTAGTATTAAATGACGATATTGATATAATAGGCATCACACAAACCTGGTGGAATGAGGATAATCAATGGGACACAGTAATACCAGGGTACAAAATATATTGGAAGGACAGAACAGTTCATGCTGGTGGGGGCGTGGCACTATATGCAAAAGAAAGCATAGAATCAAATGAAGTAAAAATCTTAAATGAACTAAATTTATACTATAGAATCTCTGTGGATAGCAATTCCATGCTTGAAAAATAAGAATATAGCAGTAAGGCTATATTACAGACCACCTGACCAGGATGGTGTTAGTGACTCTGATATTCTCAGGGAGGCTAGAGAGGCTATTAAAATAAAAACACTCAATAAAAATAATGGGGGATTTCAACTATAACCCATATTGACTGGATACATGTCACCTCAGGAAGGGATGCTGAGATAAAATTTCTTGATACCTTAAATGACTGCTTCTTGGAGCAGCTATTCCTGGAACCCACAAGAGGAGAGGCAATTCTTGATTTAGTCCTAAGTGGAGCACAAGATCAGGTCCAAGAGGTGAATATAGCTGGATCGCTTTGTAATAGTGACCATAATATAATTAAATTTAACATCCCTGTGGCGGGGAAAACTCCACAGCGGCCCAACACTGTAGCATTTAATTTCAGAAAGGGGAACTACACAAAAATGAGGAGGTTAGTGAAACAGAACTTAAAAGGTACAGTACCAAAAGTAAAATCCTTGTAAGATGCTTGGAAACTTTTTAAAGACACCATAATAGAGGCTTAACTTAAATGTATACCCCAATTAAAAAAACATAGTAAGAGAACCAAAAAAGAGCCACCGTGGTTAAACAACAAAGTAAAAGAAGCAGTGAGAGGCAAAAAAGCATTCTTTAAAAAGTGGAAAATAAATCCTAATGAGGAAAATAGAAAAGATCATAAACTCTGGCAAATGAAGTGTAGAAATATAATTAGAAAGACCAAAAAAGAATTTGAAGAACTGCTAGCCAAAGACTCCAAAAGTAATAGCAATTTTTTTAAAAATACATCAGAAACAGAAAGCCTGCTAACCAACCAGTAGGACCACTGGATGATCGAGATGCTAAAGGAGCACTCAAAGACGATAAGGCCATTATGGAGAAACTAAATTAATTCTTTGCATTGGTCTTCACTGTTGAGGATGTGAGGGAGATTCCCAAACTGAGCCATCCATTTTGGGTGACAGATCTGAGGAACTGTCCCAAATTGAGGTGTCATTAGAGGAGGTTTTGGAACAAATTGATAAACTAAACAGTAATAAGTCTCCAGGACCTGATGGTATTCACCCAAGAGTTCTGAAGGAATTCAAATGTGAAATTGCAGGACTACTAACTGTCATCTGTAACCTATCATTTAAATCAGCTTCTGTACCAAATGACTGGCGGATAGCTAATGTGACGCCAATTTTTAAAAAGGGCTCCAGAGGTGACCCTGGCAACTACAGGCCAGTAAGCCTCACTTCAGTAACGGCAAATTGGTTGAAACTATCGTAAAGAACAAAATTGTCAGACACATAGATGAACATAATTTGTTGGGAAATAGTCAACCTGGTTTTTGTAGAGGGAAATCATGCCTCACCAATCTACTAGAATTCTTTGAGGGGGTCAACAAGCATGTGGACAAAGGAGATCCAGTGGATATAGTGTATTTAGATTTTCAGAAAGCCTTTGACAAGGCCCCTCACCAAAGGCTCTTAAGCAAAACAAGCAGCAATGGGATAAGAGGGAAGGTGGATTGGTTCTCTCATGGATTGGTAATTGTTAAAAGATAGGAAACAAAGGGTAGGAATAAATGGTCAGTTTTCAGAATGGAGAGAGGTAAATAGTGGTGTCCCCCAGGGATCTGTACTGGGTCCAGTCCAATTTTACATATTCATAAACGATCTGTAAAAAGGGATAAACAGTGAGGTGGCAAAATTTGCAGATGATACAAAATTACTCAAGATTGTTAAGTCCCAGGCAGACTGCGAAGAGCTACAGAAGGATCTCACAAAATTGGGTGACTGGGCAACAAAATGTCAGATGAAATTTAATGTTGATAAATGCAAAGTAATGCACATTGGAAAACATAATCCTAACTATACATATAAAATGATGGGGTCTAAATTAGCTGTTACCACTCAAGAAAGAGATCTTGGAGTCATTGTGGATAGTTCTCTGAAATCATCCACTCAATGTGCAGCGGCAGTCAAAAACGCGAACAGAATGTTGGGAATCATCAAGAAAGGGATAGATAATAAGACGGAAAATATCATATTGCCTCTATATAAATCCATGGTATGCCCACACCTTGAATACTGAGTGCAGATGTGGTCTCCCCATCTCAAAAAAATATATTGGAATTGGAAAAGGTTCAGAAAAGGGCAACAAAAATGATTAGGGGTATAGAACGGCTTCCATATGAGGAGAGATTAATAAGACTGGGACTTTTCAGCTTGGAAAAGAGGTGACTAAAGGAGGATATGATAGAGGTCTATAAAATCATGCATGGTATAGAGAAAGTAAATAAGGAAGTGTTATTTACTCCTTCTCATAATACAAGAACAAGGGGCCACCAAATGAAATTAATAGGTAGCAGGTTTAAAACAAACACAAGAAAGTATTTTTTCACACAATGCCCTGTCAGCCTCTGGAACTCCTTGCCAGAGGGTGTTGTGAAGGCCAATACTATAACAGGATTCAAAAGAGAGCTAGATAGATTCATGGAAGATAGGTCCATCAATGGCTATTAGCCAGGATGGGCAAGAATGGTGTCTCTAGCCTCTGTTTGCCAAAAGCTGAGATTGGGTGACAGGGCATGGATCACTTGATGATAACCTGTCTGTTCATTCCCTTTGGGGCACCTGCCATTGGCCACTGTCAGAGGACAGGATACTGGGCTTGATGGACCTTTGGTCTGACCCAGTATGGCCGTTCTTATGTTCTTAATGTATTGTTTACTAATTCCCATTATCCTTCCCTATAGGGCTGGCCTTTGCTGTTCTGTCTTCAGTCCATCCAGTGTTTGGTTTATATGGCTCTCTCTTTCCTGTCATCATTTATGCTGTGTTTGGAATGGGGCGCCATGTTGCAACAGGTAAGTGTCTGGAAATGTTTAGGCTCCCATCCTCCAAGTTGCTGAGTGTGTTCTGTGAAATGAGGAGTTTCCTCAGTAACTGGTGATCTCAGTGCAAGTTAAAGGTACTAAGCGTCACAGGATCAGTTGTGGGGGAGAGCAAGAGGGAAGTGTCTTAAAACAGATAAACCTGTTTACATTTCTTTGTGCCTTTTCTTTACAGCTACATCTTTTTCTGCTTAAGAAAAGTGTTTTCAAGGGGAAAAAAAAAGCCTTGTTAAGATTATACTGGAGCCACTCCTACCACTATAATTGAATACTACAGCCATATTTCCTTTATAAATAAAGCTTATCAGGGGCTTATGCAATTTATTATATAAATTTGCTTGAAGCTAAAACTTTAACAGACAAGAGCTCAGCTAAAGAAAGCCTTTTTAAATATAAACGGGAACAACTAAAAGTTTGACTGTTCCTAAACTATAGAAAAACCTCATTATTTTCTCACATTGCTAAACACAACCCCAGTACTTCTCACCAAAAAATACCCCCTCCCTACTCCAAATACTTCAGTAGAATTGGGATTACTCCTGATCAGCTGCATCTATTGAGCTAAAGGGTGCAGATGCCCCATCGCTTCCACTGTAGAAGCTAAGGAGCCACTAGGAGTTCCCTAGCTGCCATGCTAGTGATTATGTGGCTTCCTCACCACTGCTTTGAGCAGAGCTACCCACAGGGGCAAGAAGTGTTTCCGAGCTCCTGCTAGATTATTGACTGCTTTGTTCCCTAAGAAAGCCTGTTATGAACTGGGGAAGGGAATTGTATTCATCAGGTTGGACCATCAAGAAACTGCTCTGTGGGAATTGTGGCCTCCCAGTGACCCTTGAAGACCAGGGGAAGTATAGAGACAGGCACTTGGTTCCAGTAGGCGAGTACAATGAGCTTGAATGCAGGGCACTAGCCCCTCTCCCCAGTCAACCAAAGCTAAAATGTGAAAGGGGTATCTGAAAGGGGTAACCTTAGGGGAAGGGGAGTGGCTGTGGGAGCCTCTTGAGAGGAGGGGAGATGGTTCTTGGAAATTTGGAACCATTGGCAACCACTAGGGTGACCACACAGCAAATGTGAAAAATCAGGACAGGGGGTGGGGGGTAATAGGAGCCTATATAAGAAAAAGACCCTAAACTCGGGACTGTCCCTATAAAATCGGGACATCTGGTCGCCCTAGCAACCACACACAAAGCACACCCTGCAGGGCTCACATAGCTCAACTGCATACATCTCTCCTCTGGCTAATATGTTTTCTAAGAAGCAAACACTGTCTTTTGAATAACTACATGGTTTTGAAATTGATATGTGTGCCAAAATCTGTGTTTAGTAATACTGTTAACAGCTCCATAAGAGCTGTGTGGTCTACTGGGAAACCAATGTACATTCCAAAGTACATAGAATTTGTATCCCAACATATGTATGTTATATTGTCAAACCTCCAGATAATTTACAGCAAACAGGACATGAATTCTGGGTCAAGGTCCTTGGGTTTTGTTGCTCTGATGTAGCAAACTAGAAATTCTGCAGAAGCTTATTTTTGAAAAAAAAAGTTGTTTTAATCAATGAACTATTCACATGAATAACACCATTGTTACAGTACCTCTTGTGTTATGCACACAGAAATTGTCAGGGAGGAAGTCTCTGGGGCCTTTGATACCTGGGGAGGCAGTTTGGGATTGTGGGACATGTACATTAGATGGATGGTTCTGCTAAAATGATCAGTATACTCACTTCACAGAAGAGTGAGAAACTTTCTTTTAAATTAAAGCTTAGATTTTGGAGAATAATTCTGTGGCAGGAGCTAGGGTAAAGGTAGGTTGCTATATAGCCTTATAGTTCCTTTATTTGTCTTCTCTCATTAGTATTTCCCTTTTTCATTAAAAAAGGTGAAAATATGAGGAAAACTGTTTCAAAATAGACAATGTTTACAAATTTCTCCCTGAACAGTTGATTTTTAAACTAAAGCTCACTAAAGGAAAAAGGTACCTCACTCATCATCTTACATTGCACCCTTAATATGCAGAAAAATATCTTGTGGTAATAAACTCTCGTTTTGTAGAATGAAGGTGGTGAAATGGACAAAGGGCAGGACTTCAGGACTGACACGGTATCCATGGGGTGAAATGGAGCAAATGTCATTCAGCCCAGGATTTGTGGAGTATAGTCAAGGCCCTGTATCCTACAATTCTGTGGGTTTGGATTTGCTGTAGAATCCACCGTTTGGACTCCAGCCCTTGCCACAGAATTGTGCTTCACAATCTAAGCTTTCATTCAGAAATGTTTCTGTCCCTCGCGGTTGTGAAGAAAATATTATAACATGAAAATACATTGTGTTCACATTTAATCATTTCAACAGAAGAATGCCGCTATTGCACATATCCCATAATCCCAAAGGCCCTGATTCAGGAAAGCACGTAAGCATGTGTTGAAGATTAATTGTTTAAAGTTAAACATGCTTAATTCCCATCCCAAATAAGGATGCTTTCCTGAATCACGGCTAAACTGTGTACTACAACTCCTCAGGTGCCAATGCCTCATATATCCTTTACTCAGAGGTGACAATCTCCGTCCCCTCTAATAACTTCTGTGAAGTCAGTGAAACTCTCTTTAAGTAAAGGATGCAGGATTGGGACCTTTTTGCACGAAAAGTGGAGTTCATCTGTGGCCTGGTCCTGTAAACTTTTGTCTACTTGACTAATTCTTACCCATAAATAGTCACTCAGTCTAGTCTTGTGGAAAAGATTACTCATCTGAGCAATAAGTTGTTAGAATTGAACTTTATTCTGGCTGCTTTTTCTCCATTTGAACTCAGGAACCTAATTTATTTGGGATACCATAATTAGCTGTACAGCAATTAGTGACGTTATCACAAATAGAAATTATGATTTCAGGTGGAGCTAAAGTATGCAAAACTTTTTCCAAAAAGGATGTCGTTCAAAGCTTTCCATGATGCTTTAATGCCTTTAACATATTGAATTATCCTTCTTTAGCTGAATGTGATTAAAAATTTCAAAAGTGTTTCAACTCAGCCTCTGTTTGTCTGTGTGCACATTATTTGCTTGTGCATTTTTTGAGCACCATTATTTTCCGGCACACAGAAGAGAACTTGCACACAAAAAAACATTTGCACTCAGTTTATCTGCTCGTATGGCATCTTACACTTAGAAATTTGCACCCAACAAGTGAAAGTGCTTTAAAAAACATACCTGAAGTGAGTGAGTGTGCAAAGTTTCACATTCATGGATAGAGGCCGTACTTTGAAAAATTAATGTTAGTGACTCTAACAAATATTGAGCTACTTATTGGTAACTGATATGTGACTTTTCTTTTACAGGAACTTTTGCTTTAACTTCCTTGATATCTGCCAATGCAGTTGAACGTCTTGTTTCTCCAGCAATCAACAATTTCACTACAAGCAATAATTCGGGAGTCTTAGGTTTATCGGAGTTTGAAATGCAGAGGATTGGAGTTGCTGCAGCGGTTTCATTTTTAGGAGGAATTATTCAAGTAGGTAGTCTAAATAGTCAATGAACATTTATTTTAACATATGTGAGAAGTACGCTATAGCTAAGTCTTTGTCTGTCACAACTATGATTTTGGTGATGAAAAACATGACTTAGTTTCATTTCATAACAAGTCCAGCTCTTTGAACCTTGGCCAGTAGGCTCTTGAGCAGGGTTTTTTTTTTTTTTTTTTACAAATTTGGCTCTATATTTGTCCAGTGCTTAGGAGTCTGCAAATATGATTTGACTTTTGAAAGAGTTTCAAATAATTTACTTGCAAAATAAAGGGGGTTTCTTGCTTAAAATAAAGTTGATCCTGTGACATTTTACGTTTATTTTTGCCAGAATTAAATGATTCCTGCATTTTTTTGGGGTGCTAAAGCCATGTCCTATCCCATTTTATGTCAAGAAAAACAGTCAGTTCTTAATTATGCTTGTGCTATGGTGGCCATGAAGGGACAAATCCTTCTCCCAATAAAGTAAATGTGAGTTTTGCTTAGACTTCACTAGAGCCAAGAACAGGGCCTAATGGGTACATCCCCTTCTATTTTTACTTTTATTTGCCTTATGCAGATAGCCCACAACAACTTTTATTATAATTACTTGTAGTAATACTTAGCACTTACTGACATAGGGAATTGCCATATCTATCCTGCCTCTGACAGTGGCCAGTACCAGATGCTTCAGTGGAAGGTGTAAGTGCTTGTGTGAGAGCTGCCATTTTGGCAGATACACGAAGGTTTGTACTGGGGACTACCAGAGTTAAAAGCATGAGTTGCTACAGCTTTTACTCATATCCTCTGTGTATTGGCACAGTGGGAGACCTGTTATACACAGGTTTCCAATGGGTTTCATGTGTATAGTGCTTTTCATCATCAAAGCATTTAACAAACTGTATGATAATCTCATTTACCTTTTGTTCAGACAAACCATTCAACCCAAAAGAAAACTAATAGCAGATTAAGTTTGTTATTATTATTATTATTATAATTTTTAATGATTTTGAGATCAAAATGTTATTTACCTTCTCATATGATCAGTTGATCTTTATCCCAAATCCACTTTAGTTCCATACTTGTTTCTGCAAGAGATTAAATAAAAAACATCTTTGCCTATGTTCCCCATTAGCAAGATAAACATGCCTTCTCTTTCATTCTTTTCAGGATATATGATGAAATACTGAATAAAAATACTTTTTCCAAATACATTCACATTTATAATAGCACCTTTCATCTTCAAATATTAACTTATTAATCTTCGCAGCACCCTCCTTTGTGTGAGGTAGGGATATTTCTGCCCCCCATTTCAAAGATGGAAAAATGGAGCTAGAAAAGTTATGACTAGAGCTGACTGGGAATTTTTTGACAAACCATCTTTTTGTTGTCAAAAAATGCCAGTTGGTCAAAACTGAAACTCTTCATGAAAGGGGTTGAGTTTGATGAATTTGCTAACTCAAAAAAGAGTAAAGAAAAAAGATTTGAAGTTGTTGAAACACAATTTTTCAGTTTTCTAGTTTGAAATGACCTGTTGTTTAGAAACTTAAGCTAAGAGGCTAAAAGTTTTTTTTATTGTTTTGTTTTTTTAAGAGAGAGATCTCACAATCGAAATGAAATGTTACAGAATTATTTTGACAAAATGTTTCGATTGACTTGATCCCAAAAAATCTGTTTATTTGGTTTTGTCAATATTTTCAAAATTTAGACTTCTCATCCTGATTCAAACTCTTGAAAATATTCACTGAATAGGAATCCTATTTCCCACCCAGCTCTAGTGCAGACTTTACCTGAAACCATAGAGGGGGTGAAAGCCTAGATTAGAATGCGGGACTCTGGTTCCCACCTGAGTGTTGAGACTCCTAAGCAACAACTCTCTCCTTGTAGAAGTACAATGTTTCCAAATTGAGTTTTCAATTAAATTTTTAGTTGAAAAATGATTTAGCTGATTAAATGTTTTATTGAAAATTTGATTTTTGACAGAGAAGGGCCCTGAAAATTTTCAACACAGATTATTTGTAAAAAATTCTGACGGGTTTGACTAATAATAGAGCTGGTTGAAATTTTTCGACTGTTGAAACATTTTGTCAAAATTTTGAAAACCAATTAAACATTTTGAAATGTTCCTATGTAATATTTTATTACCTTTTCTACCAGTTCTACTCCCTCTATACTTCTCACGTGATTTTTTCCTGTGTTGGTTTATATGGATATATTTGGTAGCCTCTATCATATGCTTGCACTCTAAGATACAAATTTAATTTGGCATTCTCTGTGTAAGAATAAGTAATCTGTTATCTGAAAAAGCATTTGTTAGTGGATCAGATATAGATAAATTGCTTCAAGGTTTGGATTGTGTTTTGTTTTTCTTGAATGAAAAAATCTGCATTTTTACAATGGAAGCATTTTAATCTTTAAAATCTAAAATGGTTGTGGCATTGTTTGAAAATCAGTTCCTGTTAATGGGCACTAACTTCTTTCCTAATATTTCATAGCTCTCTGGATTAACATTGTAACAGATGTAATCTATTCATAAATCTTGGTATACAAGCTGTGTATTTAATAATGGCTCTCTATAAGCTGTACTACTCATTTATTAATGTGGTCTCACAAATTTCTGTTCATATTTCAATGCTATTGATTGATAATGAATCCTCATAATAGTGCTACCAGAATGGAATGTGGTGTTTCAAAATTTGAATCTAGTAAGAGTGATCACTGGACTACCACAGATCCAACAAAATGTTGCTTCTTCCTACAAAATTTAACTAGTAAATAACTGTTCGTTCGCTCAGTGCAAAACAGGGAAGGAACTTTAACAATAATGTATGTGAGTGTGTAGTAGACAATGGTGTCAGAATACTCAAATTAGTAGTACAGGACTGTACAGAGCCCTAATTTAAGTTTTCTGTCACATCTTTTATCCATCTTGGTAAATGTTTTAACAAAGTTCCTTCCCTGCTTTGCATTGAGTGTACAAAAGGTTATTTGCTAGTCAAATGTTGTAGGTAGAAACAACCTTTTGTTGGATCTTAGATGGGAGTTAGCTGGGAGTTTCCAGTTGGTAGGGGCAGAAGCAGCCAAAGCAGAGACTGCTTCACTTGGGGGGGTGGGGAGTTTGGAGGGGCATAAAGGGACTCAGCCAGGGTCAACCCTCTCCCCAGCATTTTGCTGGACTCAGAACTGTGCAGGAGAGACACCCTCCTCCCCCATGCTGGGGGCTCTAGGAATCAGACCATGCCTCCCTACGTCTTTCTCACACCCTTTCCTCCCTCTCTCTCCCAACCATGTGGGCTTGGTAGTAAGCTTCAGAGAGGAGCCCTCTAGAGTTTCCATCTGGTAAGGGCAGAAGCAGGCAAAGCAAGGGCTGTTGGTTCTTAGAAAACTTTCTGTAGTTTTGACTGGAGTTTTCTTCTTCTTCGAGTGCTTGCTCATGTCGATTCTGTTCTAGGTGTGTGGGTGCCCGCGTGCACGGGTTGTTGGAGTTTTTTGCCTTAGCGGTATATGTAGGGTTGGCTGTGGTGCTCTCTTGAGTGCCGCTCTCATGCGTCGGAATATTAGGCACTGCCAGCCTTCTCAGTTCCTTCTTATCACCCGTGATGGTTGGTCGGAGTGCCTTGTCTTGCAGTTCTTAATAGCCCTTCGTTTATCTTCTTTGTATATAGTTCTTAGGTACTTATTTAGCCATTAGATTAAGTGTTAGTTTAGTAGAGTCCTGGCTGGGACTTCACCCAGGAGTGGGGCATGCCCCGTTCCCTGGGCTTCAAAACGTGTTTGTCATGCAACTGGCCGATGCCTGTTAGTGGACCCCCTCCGCAGCTGTTTAAACTGCTTGGAGGAGTCCCACATAAAGGATAATTGGAGGATTTGCAAGAGCTTTCCCTCCAGAACTCAGAAGGAGCGGGATATCTGCTTGAGGGCCCTCCTCATGGAGGCCGCGCTTCATCTGGCGTCAGAACCCTCCCAGTTGGATTCCACAATTCATGGTGCTATCCTTCGGTCTCTCGTCAGCCCCAAGAGTGTTTACAAAGTGCATGGCATCAGTGGCTGCTTACCCGAGGCGTCGGGCTGTTCAAATTTACCCGTACCTCAACAACTTGCTAATCAAGGGCCGGTCCTGGGATCAGGTGCGGAGGCACCTTGATCTGGTTTGCTCCACCTGTCACGATCTGGGGCTGTTGATAAACAAGAAAAAATCGGCACGCAGCTCCATCTCAGGCCACTATAGGCATAGCTGGCATCGTTCTATGGCTCCAACAGACACAATGTTAACCGTGTAGTCAGGGTACTATCATCACTCACATGGTGGAGAAATCCCATATTGGTGGAGGAGGGAGTTTCCTTTGCGGCCCCATCCCGATAGGTTATCCTAGTCTCCGATGTCTCGGATCTGGGGTGAGGAGCCCACCTGGGCGATCTCAGCACGCAAAGTCGTTGGTCGAGGTCACAAGGTCACAATTGCTCCCTACGCATAAATGTCAGAGAGCTCAGAGTGGTATGGTTGGCCTGCCAAGCCTTCCTGCCTCATATAAAAGCAGAGTGGTTCAGGTCCTGATGGATAATACCACCACAATGTTCTATATCAATAGGCAAAGCAGAGCCCGATCTCATCAGCCCTTTGCCAAGAAGCTCTCAGGCTCTGGAATTTCCATGGTCAGCATGCCATCGCATCATCAGGACCTTCTCATCTCACCATGAGCGGTCACTCCATCCAGAGGTGGTCAGCATCATCTTCCCGAGGTGGGGGACTTCCCAGGTGGACCTGTTTGCATCCAGTCAGAACAGAAAGTGCCACATTTTCTGCTCAATTCAGGGGATCGACAGGCTCCCCATCGGACGCTTTTCTGCTCCCGTGGTTGGGGACCCTCATGTATGCCTTCCCTCCAGTGCCATTAATTCACAGGGTCCTCATGAAGATCAAGCGGGATAGGGCAAAGATGATCCTCATAGAGCTGGCTTGGCCGTGTCAGCATTGGTTCGGTACACTGCTGGACTTCTTGGTGGTCGCACTGTTACAGCTACCGCTCTGGCCAGATCTGCTGTCCCAGAACCACGGCAGTCTTCTGCATCTGAACCTGGCAACACCACCTGATGGGCTGGCTGCTGCATGGTTAAATGGGGAGGAGCAACAGTGCTTGGCTGATATCCAGCAGGTCCTGGTGGGCAGGGAAGCCCTCAACCTCTACCTGTCCAAATGGAAATGGTTTACGTGTTGGACCTTGGTTAAAGGTATTCGACCCAAGCGGGCCTCACTGCAGTTAATCCTTAACTACCTTCTGCATCTCAAGCTCCAAAGCTTGTCCCTTTCATCTGTTAAGGTCCACTTGGCCCTATTTCGGCCTTCTATCCGCCACTCGAGGGCAGGCCAGTTGTTCCCCAGGACATGACTGTCAGGTTCCTCAAGGGCCTGGAGCGCTTCTACCTGCATATCCAGAACTTTGTCCCTCTGTGGGACCTGAATCTTGCACTGTCGTGGCTCACGGATTCTCCCATCGAGGCTTTGGATTCCTGCTCCCTCCTCCTCGTCTCCTGGAAGATCGCTTTCTTGGTCGCAACAACATCTGCTGCAGAGTCTCAGATTAGGGCACTTACCTCAGAGCTGCCCTATACCGTGTTTTACAAGGATAAGGTCCAGCTGCGGCCACATTCAGCTTTCCTACGCAAGGTTGTTTCACAGATTCATACGAGCCAGGACATACTCTTACCTCTCTTCTTTCCAAAGTCTCATAAGATGGAGGAGGAGTGCAGGTTGCACTCTCTGGATGTCAGAAGGGCACTAGCCTTCTACATTGAGCAGACCAAGCCGTTTCGTAAGTGAACGCAGGTGTTCGTTGCAGTGGCCAACAGGATGAAATGTTGTCCACTGTCTGCTTAGAGAATTTCATCTTGGATCACTGCCTGTATCTGTTGCTGCTACGATCAGGCAAAGGTGCCTCCTCCGGCGATTGTGACCGCCCATTCAACTAGGGCGCAGGCCTTTTTGGCAACTTTTCTAGCTCACGTACCGATCCAGGATATCTGCGGGGCCACCACCTGGTTGTCTGTTCATGTGTTTATGTCTCATTACGCGCTTACCTGGCAGGCCCGAGACGATGCTTGCTTTGGTAGAGCAGTGTTGCAAGCTGCACGACTGTGAACTCCGAGCCCACCTCCATGGATACTGCTTGTGAGTCACCTAGAATGGAATCAACATGAGCAAGCACTCGAAGAAGAAAAAATGGTTCCCTACATTTCATAACTGTTGTTCTTCGAGATATGTTGCTCATGTCCATTCCATTACCTGCCCTCCTGCCCCTCTGTCAGAGTTGCCGGCGAGAAGGAACTGAGAGGGCATAGAGCCAGCAGCACCTGATGTACTGTAATATGAGCATGGCACTCAAGAGGGCACCACAGCTGACCATACAGATACTGTTAAGGCAAAAATTTCTGACAAATGTGCATGTGGGTGCGCACACACCTAGAATGGAATGGACATGAGCAACACATCTCGAAGAACAACAGTTATGAAAGATAGGTAACCGTTTTATTCCTGTGCTGATGGCTGTTTGCTCCAACCTTCCCCCTCCCTCACAATCTCTTCACCTCAGCTTCACTTGGCACCTACCCCTCTTCCCTTGCCATTTTCTTTCCATTTCGATGATTTCCTCCTAACTAAACCCTCTCCTGCCCCTTGAAAAAAATCATATCACTAATATGATGTTTGCCACAATCATACTGTTCACTCTGGTTGTGTGTTATATTCCTTTCCCCTCCCTATCTTTCTGGTCTATTTAGATTGTAAGCTCTTTGGGTGGGACTGTCTCTTTGTTCAGCCTGTAACACAACGGGGTCCTGGTCCATGATTAGGGCCCCTAGGAGCTATGGTAGTACAAACAGTAATAATAATGGGGGCTTTCCTGTGTTTTAGTATGAAGTAGGTTATTTAACTACCTATTTATATTGCCCCCATCTCTGTAGCATCTGTGTACCTAGAAGAATATGCTGTAAAATGAGCAGGGTAAAACTGAGCATGCAGTTTCCAACAGAAAACTTAGAAAGAGTTGAAAACAAAAAAAAATCCATTAAGGGCCTGAGCCACAGCCTATTGATGTCAATAAAAGTACAGTGGAACCTCAGAGTTACGAACACCTCGGGAACAGAGATTGTTCATAACTCTGAAATGTTTGTAACTCTGAACAATACATTATATGGTTGTTCTTTCAAAAGTTTACAACTGAACATTGGCTTAATACAGCTTTGAATCTTTACTATGCAGAAGAAAAATGCTGCTTTCCCTTTATATTTTTAGTAGTTTACTTTTAACCCGGTACTGTACTGTATTTGCTTTTTTTTATTTTTGGTCTCTGCTGCTGCTGCCTGATTGCATACTTCCAGTTCCAAATGAGGGGTGTAATTGACTGGTCAGTTTGTAACTCTGCTGTTTGTAACTCTGAGGTTCTATTGTACTCTCATTGACTTGAGTGGGGTTTGGATCAAGCCCTAAAATCCAGCCCTTACCGCCCACTCAGCTACAAGAAGCCTCAAATAAATTTTGAAGTGGTAAGAGACTCCACTTCAAAAGTTATTTTTCCTCCCTTGGTATCCTGCTGTTAATTGATTTATCTCATTAGACTGACCTCATACTTGGTAAAGCAACCCCATCCTTTCATGTATTTATACCTGCTCCTGTATTTTTCACTTCATGCATCTGATGAAATGGGTTCTAGCCCACGAAAGCTTATGCCCTAATAAATTTGTTAGCCTCTAAGGTGCCACAAAGACTCCTCGTTGTTTTTGCTGATACAGACTAACATGGCTACCACTGAAAAATGAGTCTGAATATTCCAGAAGTATTGATGTAACCACCCTACTCAAAGCAGAGGGCTGGTTGGTAGTAGAAATTCCTAATGTCATGGAGAGAAGGGCTAAAGAGCCTTCTACAAAGATCTGTCTTGTTACTTTTGTAAACCCATCTGGGGATGGTTCCTAAAGCCTGTAGAAAATTTTGAGAATGAAATGTGAAGTGCTTAGCAGCCAGGCACCAGCTGAAATTGACAAAAGAGAGCTCTAACGTTCAGCTGTTATTACCTCTCCACCTCCTTTTCCTGCAGAAACAAAATGTAGACCAAGCTACCTGGTGAGCTCTGAACTGTTCCTGAGGTTTTTCCATTGCTTTTAATTTGAAGAGAAATAGTATATAATATACAGTAATTAAAAACAGTAGGAGAAACATCTCTAAATGCTCTTTCAAGCTCATTCACTCATCATTAAGGCAACATCAATTAGTAAAAGAGATACCTTTAGGTGTTTGTTGAATTTAATAGTCATGTCAAAGGAAAGAAACTCATCACAATGGCTGCAACCTCCAGGCCATGAGACAAGTAAAAAAAAAAAATGGTCAGGAGAGAATTTTTAGGCAAGTCTGTTCTAACGATGTGAGAGATAGAAAATAGGAACTCTATAGTTTGAGGAAAAAAAGTCAAGAGATTATGTCCTGATCAAAATCCATTGAATACAATGGAAAGAAAATGGAATTTACTTTTAATCCAAAATCCATAGACCTTAATGAACAAGGTTTATGAAAGTGAATGGACAAAGGATTAAATTATCATAGTTATAGGGACACAATAATGGCTATTAGTGTGGTCAGAACAGAAAAGCCAGTGGGGGAGCACTGTGTTGCTGAGGTAATAAGATTAGAAATGAAGTGTGAACTCAGTAGTTCAAGGCTAAAAGATTAGAGGACAGGTTCAGTGCAAAGGATCAAGGAAAAAGAGGTGAAGTTGTCTCCTCACAAGTTATGGAAGCAAAAACAGAATAAGGACATAAGAACATAAGAAAGGCCGTACCGGGTCAGACCAAAGGTCCATCTAGCCCAGTATCCTGTCTACCGACAGTGGCCAATGCCAGGTGCCCCAGAGGGAGTGAACCTAACAGGCAATGATCAAGTGATCTCTCTCCTGCCATCCATCTCCACCCTCTGACAGACAGAGGCTAAGGACACCATTCCTTACCCGTCCTGGCTAATAGCCATTAATGGACTTAATCACCATGAATTTATCCAGTTCTCTTTTAAACTCTGTTATAGTCCTAGCCTTCACAACCTCCTCAGGTAAGGAGTTCCACAAGTTGACTGTGCGCTGCGTGAAGAAGAACTTCCTTTTATTTGTTTTAAACCTGCGGCCTATTAATTTCTTTTGATGGCCCCTAGTTCTTGTATTATGGGAATAAGTAAATAACTTTTCCTTATCCACTTTCTCCACATCACTCATGATTTTATATACCTCTATCATATCCCCCCTTAGTCTCCTCTTTTCCAAGCTGAAGAGTCCTAGCCTCTTTAATCTCTCCTCATATGGGACCCGTTCCAAACCCTTAATCATTTTAGTTGCCCTTTTCTGAACCTTTTCTAGTGCCAGTATATCTTTTTTGAGATGAGGAGACCACATCTGTACGCAGTATTCGAGATGAGGGCGTACCATCAATTTATATAAGGGCAATAATATATTCTCAGTCTTAGGCCTTGGCTACACTTACCAGCTAGTTCGACGGCTGGAAATCGAAGTTCTGGGTTCGACTTATCGCGTCTAGTCTGGACGCGATAAGTCGAACCCGGAAGTGCTTGCCGTCGACTGCGGTACTCCAGCTCGGCGAGAGGAGTACCGCGGAGTCGACGGGGGAGCCTGCCTGCCGCGTGTGGACCAAGGTAAGTTCGAACTAAGGTACTTCGACTTCAGCTACGTTATTCACGTAGCTGAAGTTGCGTACCTTAGTTCGAATTGGGGGGGGGTAGTGTAGACTAAGCCTTATTCTCTTCCCCTTTTTAATGATTCCTAACATCCTGTTTGAAATAGATTACTACAAGAACCTTTTTGGTAATTAGTAGAAGTGTGTTTGTAGCAGCAAAGATTGTCTGATGAAATTTAGCCTTTTTTTCTTTGCGTTCTGATTGTAAAAGTTGACATACTTGTACGATATTTTTTGGTTTTGATCATTTCTCACAGGAAAGCTGATACAAAAGATTTAAGACTATTGGTTGATTTGGGAATGGTTTCATTTAGCTTACTTGCTGTTCATTATTGTGAACTTGTGATTGGTCATATGGTGGACCTTGATCCCCGACTTTGCTTACTTGAAAAACTAATTAGCTTAATTATTAAACTAATTTTGGATTGTTCAGAAATATGTTTTTTCATGACCAGTCATGCATATAAAATTACATTATTATGAATCTTAATAAACAAAACCAAAAATAGACCAACTGAAATTCATAATTTAATTTTGAGTGGTTTGTGGATAATTAGAGAAAGCTACTTGCCAATCAGAGTAGGGAACAAATCTCTTTGAGACTAGAAGAACCTACGGTCCATGTGATCTTAATTATTCTAGTGTAAACTACTTCAATTGAGTTACTCTGGGGTAGATGAGACTTGACCCGCCTCCCCTATTCCATGCTTCTACACTGGCTCTAGTAAATGTTTCAGGTATGTATTTTAAAAACTTGAATATAATTAGTTATCAGCAGGCATTATCAGAGAGAAAATAATGGCTCTATTTATCATGGGAACAAAACTACACAGTCTGTTATGTAATCATCACTATTTATCTAAAGGATAAGTAAGGCATGTGTTTGAAATGTGTTGTGTACTTTATCAGGTTAATATCTTTATGCACTTGTTTGCATGATTTTGGGAAAAATATAGGGCATTAGTCTACATTATATAAATATGGTATATAAACATATATATATATATATGTTACACTACAGATTATAAACTGAGTTGTTTATAAGACATAGCATAAATTCAGTGACAGTATGTTTAATACACCTGTCCTTTTCTAATAGCTTCAGATGCTGTATTTTAAACAGTTCCATGAGAACAACAAGAGGCTTCTAGGTTACAGGCTCAGTCAAACAAAAATGTGTGTCTCTGGCTGTTGGCCCTCAGAACTCCCATGATTTCTGCAGCCTCCTATTCTGTGTTAACAGTTGCAGAATGCGAAATTAGACATTCACAGTATATGCTGCTTCCTTTCCAGAAGTGTTCTCTGTGATTTTGACCTAGCTTGATTGTCATATGTGTCAGATGATCTCTAGAGAGAGTCACCGAACTTACTTTGTTGGTCCCTTGAGGTTCTAACATAGCAGCACCCTCCAATGACTAGAAGAGTGCTGTCCAAGGACTTTTAAAGTTCATTCTCCCATACTCCTATTCGTCACTATGCAACAGAGTTACAATAGCCCCAGAAAAGTTACTCACCTTTGTAACTGTTGTTCTTCGAGATGTGTTGCTCATATCCATTCCAATTAGGTGTGCGTGCGCCGCGTGCACGATCGTCGGAAGATTTTTACCCTAGCAACACTTGGTGGGTCGGCTGAGGCACCCCCTGGAGTGGTGCCCTTATGGCACCGGATATATGCCCCTGCCGACCCAGCGCCCCCTCAGTTCCTTCTTGCCGGCTACTCCAACAGAGGGGAAGGAGGGCGGGTTTGGAATGGATATGAGCAACACATCTCGAAGAACAACAGTTACAAAGGTGAGTAACCGTCTTTTCTTCTTCAAGTACTTGCTCATATCAATTCCAATTAGGTGACTCCCAAGCCTTACCTAAGCGATGGGGTCGGAGTTAGATGTCGCGGAGTGAAGGACCCCTGAACCAAATGTGGCATCACCCCTGGACTGCTGCACTATGGCATAGTGGGAAGCGAAAGTATGCACGGATGACCAAGTCGCTGCCCTACAGATATCCTGTATGGGAACATGAGCTAGAAAGGCGGAAGACGACGCTTGAGCCTGAGTAGAATGGGCAGTGAGGCAGGTAGTTGGGATACCAGCCAAGTCATAGCACGCACGGATGCATGATGTAATCCAAGACGAGATTCGTTGCGAGGAGACTGGGAGGCCTTTCAAACAGCTGGGATGTCTTTCTAAATGGCTTTATTTGTTCGATGTAAAAGGCGAGAGCCCTGCGAACGTCTAGGGAATGTAGCTGTTGCTCCCATCGCGAAGCGTGCGGCTTCGGAAAGAAGACCAGGAGGAAGATGTCTTGGTTGACATGGAAGGCAGACACCACCTTAGGGAGGAAGGCGGGGTGTGGTCGCAGCTGTACCTTGTCCTTATGGAACACCGTATATGGTGGGTCCAATGTGAGGGCCCAAAGTTCCGACATTCGTCTCGCCGATGTGATAGCGATGAGGAAAGCTGTTTTCCAGGAAAGGTACAGAAGCGAGCAGGTGGCCATCAGCTCGAAGGGGGCACCCATGAGTCTAGATAGGACCAGATTGAGGTCCCACGTAGGGGCCGGATGACGAATTTGCGGGTACAGACATTCCAAACCCTTGAGGAACCTGCTGACCATGGGATTGGAGAAAACCAAGCACCCGTTTTCACCCGGGTGGAAGGCTGAGATGGCTGCTAGGTGTACTCGGACAGATGAGACAGCTAGGCCTTGCTGTTTCAGGGACCAGAGATACTCTAGGGTGGTAGGTACTGTCTCCTCCAGAGGGACAGTATTGCTCAGGGCACACCAGCAGGAGAAGCGCTTCCATTTGGCCAGGTATGTGGACCTAATGGAGGGCTTTCTGCTACCCAAGAGTACTTGCTGCACCGAACTGGAGCAATGCAGCTCAGATTGAGTCAGCCATGCAGCATCTGAGCTGTCAGGTTGAGGTACTGCAGTCCGGATGACATAACCCGCCGTGTTCCTGAGTGATCAGGTCCGGCCACAATGGTAGAGGAATTGGTTTGGTCACCGACAGATCGAGGAGTGTGGTGTACCAGTGTTGTCTGGGCCACGCTGGAGCGATCAAGATTAAGTGGGCCTTGTCTCTGCGTAACTTCAGAAGGACCTTGTGGACCAACGGAAATGGAGGGAAGGCATAGAGCAGGTGGTCTTTTCATGGTATCAGGAAAGCATCCAACAGGGAGCCTGGGGAGCGTCCCTGGAGGGAGCAGAACACTTGGCACTTCCGATTCTCACGAGGCAAAAAGATCTATGTGGGGAAATCCCCACTTCTGAAAAACAGAATGGATAACGTCCAGACGTAGTGACCACTCATGAGCCAAGAAGGACCTGCTGAGGTGATCTGCCAAGGTGTTCTGGACTCCTGGGAGAAATGATGCCACCAGGTCGATTGAGTAGGCTATGCAAAATTCCCACAGATGTATGGCTTCCTGACAGAGGAGGGACGACCGCGCTCTGCCTTGCTTGTTGATGTAAAACATGGCCGTTGTGTTGTCTGTGCAGATCGTGACACAACGATCCTGCAGGTGTTTGCAGAATACCTGACACACTAGGCGTACTGCCCTCAGTTCCCTGACGTTGATGTGCAGGGTTATTTCTTGTGTGGACCAGAGGCCTTGTGTGCGAAGGTCCGCCAGGTGGGCGCCCCAGCCCAGAGACGACACGTCCGTGGTGAGGACTAGAGATGGCTGTGGGGCATGGAATGGCATCCCCCCGCAAATGAGGCTGGGGTTTAGCCACCAACCCAGAGAGGATAAGACCTCTGTCGGCAGCGTGAATACTGTGTCCAAACTGTCCTGGCCTGGACGGTACACTGACGAGAGCCAGGTCTGAAGCAGGCGGAGGCGTAGTCAGGCATGTCTGATCACGAAGGTGCACGAGGCCATGTGGCCCAGAAGACCGAGGCACGTGCGTGCTGTCAAGGTCGGGAAGCTTTGTAGGCCATGAATAATGGTCATCATGGACTGGAAGCGGGATTGTGGCAGGCATGCCTTGGCGAGATTCGAGTCCAGGACCGCCCCATTGAAGTCTATTCTTTGGGTTGGTTCCAAAGTGGACTTTTCGGTGTTGAGCAGCAGGCCCAGTTGCCTGAACAGGCTCATGACGAACCGAACATGAGACCGCACCTGTAGCTGTGACTGACCCCGAGTGAGCCAGTTGTCGAGGTACGAAAACACTTGGATCCGATGTCTGCGGAGCAAGGCCGCTATGACAGTCATACATTTTGTGAAGACCCTTGGCGCTGTGGACAGGCCGAAGGGAAGGACGGTAAATTGGAAATGCTGCTGGTTGACCACAAAGCGAAGGAACTGCCTGTGCGGAGGGTAAATTGCTATGTGGAAGTACGCGTCCTTCATGTCGAGGGCGGCATACCAGTCTCCAGGATCCAGGGAAGGGATAATGGTCCCCAGGGAAACCATGCGGAACTTCAACTTTACCATGAATTTGTTGAGTCCGCGCAGGTCCAGGATGGGCTGAAGCCCCCCCTTTGCCTTGGAGATTAACGGGAATAAAAACCCCTGCCCCTCAAGTCCTTTGGTATCTCTTCCATTGCTCCAATAGACAGGAGCGCTTGTACCTCCTGCAAGAGGAGTTGTTTTTGAGAAGGGTTCCTGAAGAGGGACAGGGAGGGAGGGTGTGAAGGGGGTTGGGGGCGAAACAAACTGAAGATGGTATCCAGTTTCCACCATGCATAGGACCCAGCGATCTGATGTTATGCGAGACCACACAGGGAGGAAATAGGAGAGCCAGTTGGAGAAAGACGGAAAAGGATCCTGCAAGGAGACTGGTGCTCCGTCCTCGAGCGCACCTTCAAAAGTTTTGCCTGGGCCTTGCCGATGGTTTTGGGGGGCCCTGATTTTGGCCTGATTGAGGACCAGATTGACGTCTCCTATTACCACGACCACGCCTTCTGGAGAAATCTTGCTGCGGTCGAGGGTTAGGGTTAGGGTAGGTGCGCTGTGGTTGGGGCCGGAAGGGCCTATGTTGCGTCACTGGGGTATGCATGCCCAATGAGCGCCTGATGGCCTGGTTATCCTTCAGACTCTGCAATCTGGGATCAGTTTTGTCTGAAAATAGACTTTGGCCATCACAGGGTAGGTCTTGTATAGGTTGCCTCAGTTCCGGTGGAAGACCGGACACTTGCAGCCATGAAATGTGGCGCATAGCCATGCCCGAGGCTAGAGTCCTAGCCGCTGAGTCCGCCGCGTCTAAGGATGCCTGCAGGGATGTCCTCGCCACTTTCTTACCCTCTTCTAGCAAGGCCCCAAACTCCTCCCTGGACTCCTGAGGAACCAACTCCTTGAACTTCCCGATCGAGTTCCAGGTGTTATAGTTGTAACGGCTCAGGAGGGCCTGCTGGTTAGCTACCCTGAGCTGTAGTCCACCCGTTGAATAAATCTTGCGCCTGAATAAATCCAAGCGCCTAGCGTCCTTGGACTTAGAGGCGAGCGCTTACTGGCCGTGTCTCTCCCTCTCGTTCACAGACTGTACAATGAGGGAGCAAGGTTGGGGGTGAACATACAAATATTCATAGTCCTTAGAGGGCACCATGTATTTCCTCTCCACCCCTCTGGCCATGGGAGGGATAGACACCAGGGACTGCCAGATCATATTGGCATTAGCCTGAATGGTCCGAATGAACTGTAAGGCTACACGTGTGGGGGCATCGGCCGATAAAATGTCCACCCCAGGATCCTCAACTTCCACCACCTCCTCCACCTGTAGGTTCATGTTCTGTGCAACCCTACGCAGCAAGTCCTGGTGTGCACAAAGATCTATAGGCAGTGGGCCAGAGGAGGACGTGCCTGCCATGGTCTCGTCAGGTGAGGATGAGGAGGACAATCCCTGGACTAGTGGGTCCTGGGGAAGGTCTGGTTCAGGAGGGTCCAGTTGCCCACCCCACTAGAGGCCTGAGCCTGTTCAGGTGGCAGGGCGGTCGCCTCCGAGGCTATTGGGGTGGACGGCTCACAGTGGCCTCAGGCACCCTATGCTCTAAATGAGCTGAGCAAGAAGCGCCTGAGGGGACACCTTGGGCTTGGTGGTATGCCCAAGGAGTCCAGAAGGACCATTGTGGGGGTCCCTGGTCAGGGTCTTGTCCTTCATCTGGCCCCTGGCTAGCGCCATATGTGTCTTGGCCCTGGACGTGGTAGCCACTTGCCTCTTGGGACGACGTTGAATTTGGATGTGAAGGCCAAGGCGGTGCTGAACGCGCCTGCAGTGTTGAACCGTCACGGTCTGTTGGTCTGCGACTGGGAGCTGGGGACCAGTGCCAGGGTCCTGATCGGGACCAGGACCGACGGTCATAATGGTCCCGGGAGGCCAATCTAGATCTCGACGAGGACCGACGGTGCGGGCGGTGCCGGGATTGGCTGTGAGATGATCGGTGCCGGGACTGGTGCCGGGAGCTGGATTGGTACCGATCATACCGGGAGGGAGACCTTTGGGAGGCAGAGTGGCGCCGCGAGTACGACCAGCGCCGAGATGGGGATCGGTGCCGGGACTGCGAGTGGTGCTGAGACCGGGACCATCTGCGGGACCTGGACCAGGATTGAGAGCGGTGCCGAGTTGATTCACCCTGCGATGGAGGCCGCATGAAGGCTGGCTTCCCTATAGATGGAACAGTCCACTCCGGCGGTGCCAGAGAGTGAGATGGTCCAGGTTCAGTCAGTGCGATCAGGTCGCGAGTGGTGGAGAAGGTCTCCAGAGTGGATGGCAGGCCCAGCTCAACCATGGTGTGCACTGGGGAGCTTAGATGCACCGGACTCAACGGCGCTTGTGGCGCAGGAATTGACGGTGCCGGAGTTGGTGCCTTCACGGTACGGTCCGTCACGGCGCGCTGCTCCGCTGGGGCCCCAGGCGGTGCTTGCAACTGCAGAGGAGCAGCAGGTGGTTTGTGCTGCTTCTTGGGCCATGGAGATAGTGACCGGTGCTGTGTCTGTCCTGGTGCCGGAGACATCCAGTGCCGAGAGACTTTGCTGGTGCCAGGTTGCTCCGGTGCCGGAGGCACGCTTCGCTCCGTTAGGAGCTGTTTTAAATGAAAGTCCCACTCCTTTTTTGTCCGAGGCTTGAAAGCCTTACAAATGCAGCACTGATTGGGTTGATGAGCTAGGGAGGTGGAGGTCAGCTATGCCACGCTCCACAGTTCGAATGACTGTCACGGGTGGTAAGAAGGAACTGAGGGGGTGCTGGGTCGGCAGGGGCATATATCTGGCACAATAAGGGTGCCACTCCAGGGGGTGCCTCAGCCGACCCACTGAGTGTTGCTAGGGTAAAAATCTTCCACCAATCGTGCACGCGGCGTGCGCACACCTGATTGGAATTGATATGAGCAAGCACTCGAAGAAGAACTAGTGACTCCCACCTGCTCTCTGCCAGTGGATGGAGAGTTTGAGGAGCGTGGCAACCACCTGGCTGGCTGTAAAGGCTGACTGGCTATACAAGGGTGGTTGGACTGTCAAAGTGATTATCCAGGGCACCTGCCATAAGGGTGTGTGTGATATTTTGGGAGTAGCCAAGAGTATGGTTTTGGTAGGGGTTGGATTGATGTACACAGAAGGTTTTTGCAGCTCGGAGTCACCTCTCCCTTTACTCAGCCAAGCAATCACTCACTTTCCTCTCCCCTTTGTCCGAATAAACTTGTGAAGGGTAGCTGGGAGAAAGCAGCATTTACCCCTCTGCCTCCTCTTTACCATTTCTCCCATTCCCAACCACTGTACTGTATTTTCTACTCTTTATCTGCAGACTCAGCATCTCTTTAAATCACCTGTCAGAGTCCTACATAATTATTTGCTCTTCTTCTTTTGTCTCCATACTCTACTCTGCTCCTTCTGGGCATTATCTTCTTTCTTTCTTTCTTTCTTTCTTTCTTTCTTTCTTTCTTTCTTTCTTTCTTTCTTTCTTTCTTTCACTTTCTCCTCTGCTGATTCCTCCTTTCTCTGGAGTCTCATTTTGTTCTAGCTCGTGCCAGTCACAGTAATGTTAAACTGGCAGAGCCGAGGCAGGGTCTGTTTATCTCCATCAGGATTGCTCAGAAGACATAAAGGACTCTGGAAAAATTTCTCTCGCGAGGAAACTGGAACACTGCTGCTTTTGTGTCATTTTTTAAGTGGTCACTTTTTTTCCAGAATTTACATTTTGGTTTACAGGAAAACTAGAGACACCATTAACATCAAAATCTGTGCAAATGTTGTTCTTGTTACAGTTGCAAGTAAAACCTAATATTACTATAAGTTTAAAAAAAAGAGAAAAATACTTTTCTCTAGATTGAGGTTATTTTGTGCATTTGACATCATTTTATGTATTATTAGTTGCACTGTTTTAACTGTTCATTCGGGTAATTAATCCTGCTGTTTACGTTGGTCTTTCCTATATTGACAGGGAAGAAACAGAATTAGGAAATGCAGGAAACTGTGACTGCAAATACTCAAAAATCAGCAAAGGAATGCCAGGCCGGGTGTAGTATTTGAAACTATTTTAAAACTTACTTTAGGGAATTGACTACATTTCAGGTTAACAGTGTTCTTTTACTTTTTAATTTTTGTTTATTGCTTTGGAAAAATAGTTTTGGTAATATAAACTGATGGAATTTTGTTCTGGTAGCTCAGCCTTTCCCCAAGCTGCCTCCAACCAACCAGCAGCAGGAGCCACCAAGATGTGGACAGTATGTCCATTCACCACAATGAGGTGTTAACTTGAGAGTCTATCTGGAACTATATAAATATTGATATTATTAGGCAGATTTCTCAGAAACACGAACACCCAACTAAAATCCAGGAACTTTTTCAAAACATTCTCCTTATTTCTTCTTTCCTTAGATGGATCTTTGTTCATTGTTCATGTAAGTAGTTTCTGTTTCACATGCTGGAAGGACATCAGAGATTTCCCCTACCCACTTATTCTTGGAATGTTCCTTTTTGTTTCCCAATCTTTCCTATTTTGTAGTAGTTTCATGGAGGATGTGTGGGCACATGGTTCTTGTTTAACTGCAGTACAAATATATGTATAGTGATAAGGTCTTGCATCTTACTTAAGGAAAGTCAGAGGTTAATTTTGCGATGGGAGACCAAATCCAGATTTGTTTATAGGTCTTCTGGGTACTATTGAATTATTTTAACAGCTGCATAAATGTTAAACTGGCCATATTAATAGTTTTGCAGTGTTTCACATCTAGCCTCATTTAAATGTACCCCAAACAATATGTTTTCAAAGTGACCTATTTCATAGTGCTTGTGATAGAAAGTCTTTGGTCTTGTCTATATAGGTAGTAAGCTCTTTTGGTCAGGGACTGTCCCTTTGTTCTGTGTCTGTACAGCATCTAACACAATGGGGTCCTGAAGCATGACTAGGGCTTCTAAGTAATAATAAATTAATAATAACCGTCTGAAAAATTCTGTAGGTTTTAGGTGAAAATCTCAGAGAACTTCAGATGGCTGTGGTACTACAGTTTTCCCAGCATCAGCAAACTAGTTGGATCTAAGAAGATGAACAGTGGTTTAACCTTGTCAAACGCAAAGTATGTAGAGCATGTGTCAATCTTCTACAAACATGACAAAATTTCCCATAATTTACCTCTCACCTACCAAATAGCAAATTTTTTGTAATGTTTATGTACTTCTCCCTCCATAGTTGTCCATGTGACCTTGTTGCCAAGAATATACTGTTGTATAAATGTCCATCCTGATTCAATGGAGGCTAAACTACACTGCATTTTTAAAAAGATTTGTTGCACTTAGAACATAAGATGATTTAAAAAACAAACAAAAGAAAACTTCACTATTGGACAGAGATTATCTTTCTTATTGAACCTTGGTACTGTGAACATTGTTTTGAGAATTCTGATAGGCATCAATGTTAACAGCCACCCAAAATGTTATGAAATGGTAATTACTAATTTTGGGCTTGAGAGCCAAACTTGTACTTTCCTATTGCTGTCTTAATTTTTGTGAAAGAAGGGAATGTGGCTTTTTTTGTTTTAAAGTATTGGTTTTCCAAGTGCTGTTTTATTTCTTATGCATGCATAGACAACAGCACTCTTCTATTTCCTGTGTTCTTTGCAAGATATATATTTGCCAGTAATTATTTCATTTCTGTAAAACTATATATGATGACATGTTTCCAACTCATGGTATCTTTGGCACAGGGTTCTGTTGTACAGTGCTTAATATAAATGGGGCCCTAATCTCTGTTTGGGGTCTTTGGTTGCTACTGTAATATAAATAATAAATAATAATTAATAACTGACTATATTCTCCAGCAGAATTACACTGTGATTGGTTGCCAGTGCCATATCCCTCAGCCTCCCCAATAGTGTTCAGTAAGGGTAGGTTCCCAAGGGACTGCTTGACCTTTGAATTTCACTGAGATGGTGCTGGGTTTTTAGGTATTTATTCTTTACTGGGGGAGTTTTCACAGCAAAAGTTTATCAGTTTAAGGACGATTTCATAGGGATTTATTTTATTCATTCTCTACACTTCTGGTTCCTGTTTAGAGAGTGCAGCCCTCTTCCTAGTGGATGTGGAGTGATGACCTTTGATATGCCCAATGACCCCATCCTGAAGGCTCTTTAATAAGCTCTTTGGGTCAGGAACCATCTTTGTATGCTGTGTCTGTGCAGCTCGTAACACAAACAGATCTTAGTCTCTGACTATGGCTTCTAGGCACTATAGTAATACAAATTAATAATAATAATACTCACCATAAGTTTATCAGCAATTGTCCTTAGTAGGATTCAGTATTGGGTGGCAGTGCTCTCAATTCCTATGGCACTGAGCAATTTGCCAGCTCTTTAAGGGCAGTATAGAGAAATAATTTCCGATGAAGTAGGATGAGTGCTCACTAGAACTTTAGAGAGATAAGGTGGGTGAGGTAATATCTTTCGTTGGACCAACTTCTGTTGGTGAGAGAGACAAGCTTTTGAGCTTACACAGAGCTCTTCTTCTCAGACCTGAAGAAGAGCTCTGTCTAAGCTCAAAAGCTTGTCTCTCACCAACAAAAGTTGGTCTAATAAAAGATATTACCTCATCCACCTTATTTCTCTAATATCCTGGGACCAGCACGGCTACAACAACACTGCATACACTAGAGATTTGTCAGGTAAACTAAAAGCCAGCCACTCTGGGAGTTTCAATACAGATGCACTGGTACAATGACTACTAATTGTGTATGCAGGTGAAATGTATAGTGAAAAATTAAATGATATTTGTGTGCAAAGAGCAATAATATATGCAAGTATTTGCTTTAGATTCGTCACTACTAAGGAGCCTGTAAGGAACTCCAGAAGGATGAAATTCAACATAGATAAGCACAAGTTAATCCTCACAGAAATTATCAATTTAACCTACAAATACATAACAGACTTGAGAGTTTTCACGGAGAGGATCAAGGTGTCACTGTATACCCTTCAGTTAGGACGTCTGCTGTATCTGCAGGAATGGGGAGACATGCTAATAAGCGGTTAGGGTATATTTACAGAAGGACAGTGTACTAAGGAAAATATTAAAGTGTCAGTGTATTATACTGGTATAACTTACTTTGAATACTGGACTCAGCTTTGGGCAGTCCCATAGACAAATTCCATTCTGTAGTAGAAACTGTCCAAAGAAAGGCAGTGAAAGTTATTAGAGGCATGGTGGGGTTTCTGTACTATGATCATTTTAAAAGATGAGCGTTAATTAGATGAAAAAGGAGAAGTGATAAAGGCATCATAACAAATTGTAAAGGGGTGGTCAGCTGGTCATCTCTTTTTTTAACCTGTGCACTAATTCAAAAACACATGGACATACACAATGTAAAGGAAAAAAAATAAAACAGATAAAAGGGGATGCTTTTTTTACCCAACATACAATGTGTGGAACCTTCTGTTTGTAGCAGGATATAATTAAGGCAGAGAGTTCAGTATGATTCAGAAAAGGGTTAGATATTACATGATTAATAATAGCATCCATAGTTACACTCACTGCTAGAAGAAAATTACTAGGGCTATCAAACTGATCACGTTATAGTATTATAGGATTCTGTACAGTTGGATGTGATGGTGGTTTATTCCTCTGAAGCATCTGGTGTGACAGCAACTGATGTGAACAGGATACTGGATTAGCTAGGTCATTGTTCTGTCTCAATATGTCAATTCCTGTGTTTCTATACAAGTTTCTAAAAAATGTGAAATCATCTTCATAATCAAAAACAGCTGGGCCAAATTCTGCTCCTAATTATACTGGTGGAATCCAATATACGTTTGTTAGCAGAGGATTACACTAGTGTAACTGGAAGTAGCATTTGTCCCACTGTCATTTACTTTCTCAATTTAAAATGTCCTGTCTCATTCCTCTTTAAGCTGATGCAACTATTTTCCAAATACACTATTTAAACATAGAAAAGTAGATTTTAAATATCTTTATCACATTCTAATTTTATTGCAACTTTCAACCAGTAGCTTGTTGATTTTCTCCAGATAGTTACATCACATGTATTTTGGTACTCCCTGTGGATATCAAAGGGGCGCAAATAGGTGTATAGACATCCAAGTCTCTCTGTAAGGAGAAAACATCTATGGATGCTCCAGTGTCTTAGAACCAGTTCCCAGCTACATTTCCTTTGTGCCACTCAGTGCAAAGGGGATGGAGCCATGAGCAGCTGGAGATTCTCCTGACATAAGAGGAGTCCCCAAGTGGTATTAAGATGGTGTAGCTGGGGATAGGTTAGCTGTCATAACTTATTGTAGCCCTCAGCCTATTCAAGCCGAATATCAGTAGAGTCGAACAGTGATTTAGAGCCAACTTTCTCTGGGCCCAGAGATCTGGCTCTTAGTCATTTGTGATTTCAGATACTTTAATCAAATACTGTATTGAATGTGAATTCTCTGACTTGATGCTGCCCTGATGAGTAGATGATTTTTACATTGTTCACTGTGTTCATATATTTGAACAGGGGAGAATAACAAGTAGAGTCAATATTTAGAGAAGTCATTGTGTGACCATACTTTGACTGACCCAGCTGTTATAACTAATCTCATTTTAAGCCTGGTAAACTAGTGTTAGTGAGACAGTATAAAATAAATTTACAAAAAGATTTCATGTGTTTCACTTTAAGCTATATTCATATTTCACAGCATGCATCTGAAACTGCTCCTTTTGATTTGCTAACATAGCCATTTATCTCCTGGTTTATTAAAAGGGTATCTCTCATTGCATTAACACTGGGAAACCTGCATTTTAATGTAATCACTGATATATATCTTTGGTTTCTTAGGTAGCAATGTTTGTGCTGCACTTGGGCAGCGCCACGTTCTTGTTGACGGAACCGGTGATAAGCGCAATGACAACAGGAGCAGCAACGCATGTTGTGACTTCACAAGTCAAGTATCTGCTGGGAATGAAAATGCCATATATATCTGGGCCCCTGGGATTCTTTTATGTGAGTTCACGAGCAGAGATATCACATTGGTTTGCTAACATTCTGTTTAACATTTATAGTTTTTGGAAAGGGAGACATGGAGGTAAGGACATGATTGTGTGAACCCTCATGTTAGCTGTCCCATTCAAATCAGTAGGATTTGTTAATAGGGATTATTTGAGTGAGTAAGAACTAGCGGGATTAGGCCCCAGATTGATCCTTTGTGTTTTCTGGTTTAAAAATAAGTGGTCAAGTTTTGCAGCTTTGTCAATAGTTCTAATTATTAGATTTAAAAATTAGCAATATTTCATAATTTTTCATTCAAATGAGGCTAAACAATACCCAGTTTATAGGGTGATTCACGGAGTGTTAACCTTTGTTGAATATCCGGTCTGAGAGAATACCACAGCATTTCAGCTTTCATTCCAGACATGTTTCATGTCACATTTTCTTGAATATTAGTGAGGTGAAAGAAATATGATACATGATTTGTGGATGTCCTGTGCAACAGTTACCTTGTATATGCTACTGCTATTTTATGATATGGCACATTCTTCTCACAAACACACGTCGAGTTTATCACTTTATTTTAATCGCCGTATTGTGCGTGCAGCATGATAAAGCTGCAGCCCTTTGGGAATTTAAACTCTGAAGGTAAACATGATTGCACGGAGCCTTCCATGGCAAAGTTACATGACCTTACATGAGAAACACAATTCTGAGAACACATTCTCTAGGATAATCCACGATAGAAAAAAGCTTTCCCTGTAGGCATTTGACCTTGTTCTTCCAGCACAGTATAACTAATAGTGTTGCTCCTTGTTAGGGTGATAGTTTGCATACACTCAGCTGATGGGCAACTAAAGAATGAGTGTCTGTTTACTATCTGAAGCAAGGGCCCTTGTCCTTAGAACTGGAACTGGGCAAATAGCAGAATTTTTTATTTTTTGGCAATGCCACAAAATTGAAACAAAATTTGAAAAAATGTTTGTTTCAGATGGACTTAAATACAATATTTTTTACATTTTTAGCAAATAGAAAAGATGAGGGAAAAAATTCATTTTGAATCAAATGAAATGTTTTATTCAACCTGAAATAAAACATTTTATTCAATTTTGAGTAGTTTTTAACATTTACATTTTTTAAAAAATAAAAGAAAATTTCTATACTAAAAGTTGTTTTGAATTGAAAAATCAAAATGTTTCATTTAGAAAATGTTGAAATCAAGCATTTCTACACGGTCTGAATTTTGAGGGAGGTAATTGAAACAATTTGAGGTAATTGACATTAATTCAAGAAATGTTTTGGTGTCTCTGAATCTGCATTTCTTGCTGAAAAAAAAATTTGGTTCTACTTAGAATACGTGCAGTTTGTCTAGCTCCTAAAGTAGAACTAGTTATTTGATTAACATTGACCGTATTTCTTTGTGTCACTGTTGCTCCTCAATCACTATTTAATTCAGTTCCCATATTTGAGTCAGGCAAGGGGAGGATTTAAAATGAGTTCTCTGAAAATCTCTAGGCAATGGGGAGATTGGTCTAATGATCTCCCTGATTGGGGAATTTTGCTTTTTAGAAAGGTTCTTTTGGTCATACTTTTATCTTAAAGGTTCATTTATAAGTAGTTGATAAAGGGCTAATAAATTATTAATGTTTGTTATTACGCATGGAACAAACATGAATAATACGAGTTCCAGATGTTATAGGCACATAAGTGCAAGGTGTCATAAGCAACCTATTGGACGATAACAAATGATTTACCATTTATTAACCCTTTATAAATGTACCTTTGATATAAAGTATGACTCTTCTAGCACTGCTATGCCAGTTACATGGAGAACGTATCTACATAAAGGAATATTGTCATCGGGTGGAGATGACTAACAAGTACAGCAGCCAAGAGACAATCAGATCATACAATATAAGAAATAATAGATGACGTGAAGGCCAAGACACTAATAGGATTTAAAAAAGAATTATATAAATTAATGGAAGATAGGTCTACCAATGGCTATTAGCGAGGATGGGCAGGGATGGTGTCCCTAGTCTCTGTTTGCCAGAAGGTGGAAATGGCTGGAAGGAGATGGATCACTTGATGATTCCATATGAAGCACCTGACATTGGCCACTGTCGGAAGACAGGATACTGGGCTAGATGGACCTTTGGTTTGACCCAGTATGGCCATTCTTATGTTATGTTCTTAGAGAACAGCAGTAATACAAGGAAATAATTCTATCTTAGGATGCTGGTGATATCATAAATGAGGTCACTAAGAACCTTTGAGGAAATTTTCTTCCTTATCCCTTGTATGTTTGTTTGTCTCTGACATATCCTAGCTATCTTTGCCACACTTCTTTACTTCTGCTGATATCAAACCCTTCCCTCCTTTGTTCAGTTTGCCAAAAAAAAAAAGATGTTTTCTTGTATAGAAGTTTTTGTAAAAAGTTTATTTTAAATCATCATAGAATCATAGAAGATTAGGGTTTGAAGAGACCTCAGGAGGTCATTTCGTCCAACCCCCTGCTCAAAGCAGGACCAACACCAGCTGAATCATCCCAGTCAGGGCGTTGTCAAGCCGCACTTAAAAACCTCTAATGATGGAGATTCCACCATCTCCCTAGGTAACCCATTTCAGTGCCTCACCACCCTCCTAGTGAAATAGTTTTTCCTGATATCCAATCTAGACCTCCCCCAATTCAACTTGAGACCATTGCTCCTTGTTCTGTCATCTGCCACCACTGAGAACAGTTGAGCTCCATCCTCTTTGGAACCCCCCTTCAGGTAGTTGAAGGCTGCTGTCAAATCCCCCCTCACTCTTCTCTTCTGCAGACTACATAAGCCCAGTTCCCTCAGCCTCTCATCATAAGTCATGTGCCCCAGCCCCCCTAATCATTTTCGTTGCCCTCTGCTGGACTCTCTCCAGTTTGTATACACTTTCTGTAGTGGGGGCCCCAAAACTGGATGCAGTATTCCAGATGTGGCCTTACCAGTGCCGAATAGAGGGGAATAATCACTTCCCTCAATCTGCTGGCAATGCTCCTACTAATGCAGCCCAATATGCCGTTAGCCTTCTTGGCAACAAGGGCACACTGTTGACTCATATCCAGCTTCTCATCCACTGTAATCCCCAGATCCGTTTCTGCAGAACAGCTGCTTAGCTAATCAGTCCCCAGCCTGTAGCACTGCATGGGATTCTTCCATCCTATCCTTGCTGAACCTCAGCAGATTTCTTTTGGTCCAATCCTACAATTTGTCTAGGTCACTCTGGACCCTATCCCTACCCTCCAGCGTATATACCTCTCCCCCAGCTTAGTGTCAGCTGCAAAGTTGCTGAGGGTGCAATCTATCCCATCATCCAGATCATTAATCATAGAATATTAGGGTTGGAAGGGACCTCAGGAGGTCATCTAGTCCAATCCCCTGCTCAAAGCAGGACCAATCCCCAGACAGATTTTTACCCCAGGTCCCTAAATGGCCCCCTCAAGGATTGACCTCAGAACCCTGGGTTTAGCAGGCCAATGCACAAACCACTGAGCTATCCCTTCCCTCCTTCATCTTTAATGAGGATGTTGAACAAAACCAGCCCCAGGATCAACCCCTGGGGCACTCCGTTTGATACCGGCTGCCAACTAGACATCAAGCTGTTGATCATTACCCATTGTGCCCGATGATCTAGCCAGTTTTCTATCCATCATATAGTCCATTCATCCAATCCATACTTCTTTAACTTGCTGGCAAGAATACTGTGGGAGACCATAACAAAAGCTTTGCTAAAGTCAAGGTATATCACGTACACCGCTTTCCCCATATCCACAGAGCCAGTTATCTCATCATAGAAGGCAATCAAGTTGGTCAGGCATGACTTGCCCTGGGTGAATCCATGTTGACTGTTCCTGATCACCTTCCTCTCCTCCAAGTGCTTCAAAATGGATTCCTTAAGATCCTGCTCCATGATTTTTCCAGGGACTGAGGTGAAGCTGACTGGTCTGTACTTCCCTGGATTCTCCTCCTTCCCTTTTTTAAAGATGGGCACTAATATTTGCCTTTTTTCCAATCATCTGGGACCTCTCCTGATCGCCACGAATTTTCAAAGATAATGGCCAATGGCTCTGCAATCACATCAGCTAACTCCCTCAGGACCCTCGAATGCATTGCACCCAGCCCCGGGGACTTGTGCATGTCCAACTTTTCTAAATAGTCCTTAACCTGTTCTTTCACCATTGAGGGCCGCTCACCTCCTCCCCATATTGTGCTGCCCAGTGCAGCAGTCTGGGAGCTGATCTTGTCTGTGAAAATCGAGGCAAAAAAAGCATTGAGTACTTCAGCTTTTTCCATCTGTCACTAGGTTGCCTCCCCCATTCAATAAGGGTCCCACACTTTCCCTGACCTTCTTCTTGTTGCTAACATACCTGTAGAAACCCTTCTTGTTACCCTTCACATCCCTTGCTAGCTACAACTCCAATTGTGATTTGGCCTTCCTGGTTACACCCCTGCATGCTCGAGCAATATTTTTATACTCCTCCCTAGTCATCTGTCCAAGTGTCCACGTCTTGTAAGTTTCCTTTTTGTGTTTAAACTCACTGAAGATTTCTCTGCTAAGACAAGCTTGTTGCCTGCCATATTTGCTATTCTTTCTGCACATTGGGATGGTTTGCTCTTGCATCCTCAATAAGGCTTCTTTAAAATACAGCCAGCTCTCCTGGACTCCTTTCTCACTCATATTAGTCTCCCAGGTGATCCTGCCCATCACTTCCCTGAGGGAGTCAAAGTCTGCTTTTCTGAAGTTCAGGGTGCATATTCTGCTGCTCTCCTTTCTTCCTTTTGTCAGGATCCTGAACTCGACCATCTCATGGTCCCTGCTGCCCCGGTTGCCACCCACTTCTACTTCCCCTATCAATTCTTCCCTGTTTGTGAGCAGCAGGTCAAGAGGAGCACGGTCCCTAGTTGGTTCCTCCAGCACTTGCACCAGGCAGTTGTCCCCAGCACTCTCCAAAAACTTCCTGGATTGTCTGTTCACTGCTGTATTGCTCTCCCAGCAGATGTCCGGGTGATTGAAATCCCCCATGAGAACCATGGCCTGTGATCTGGAAACTTCTGTTAGTTGTCCGAAGAAAGCCTTGTCTACCTCATCCTCCTGGTCTGGTGGTCTATAGCAGACGCCCACCACAACATCACCTTTGTTGCTCTTGCCTCTAAACTTAACCCAAAAACTCTCAACAGGCTTTTCTCCAGTTTCATACTGGAGCTCTGAGCAATAATACTGCTCTCTTACATACAGTGCAACTCCTCCGCCTTTTCTCCCCTGCCTGTCCTTTCTGAACAGTTTATACCCATCCATAACAGTGCTCCAGTCATGTGAGTTAGCCCACCAAGTATCTGTTATTCCAATCACATCAGAGTTCCTTGAGTGTGCCAGGACTTCCAATTCTTCCTGCTTGTTTCCCAGGCTTCTTTCGTTCATGTACAGGCATCTAAGATATCTAGCCAATTGCCCTACTTTCTCAGGGCACGTCTTCACTACCCGCCGGATCGGCGGGTAGCAATCGATCTATTGAGGATCAACTTATCGCGTCTAGTGAAGACGCGATAAAATCAATCCCCGATGGCTCTGCCGTTGACTCCGGAAATCCACCGCGGCAAGAGGCGAAAGCGGAGTCGACGATGGCGCGGCAGCGGTCGACTCGCCGCCGTCCTCACAGCCAGGTAAGTCGACCTAAAATACTCAACTTCAGCTACGCTATTCACGTAGCTGAAGTTGCGTATCTTAGGTCGACTCCCTCCTCCCCCCCCGTAGTGTAGACCTAGCCTCAGTATGAATCAGGAAGCCTCCCCTGTTGCACCATTGTGAAACAAAGAAATGTCTGTTTATTAGAAGGCATGGTTTTGCTTTAAAGGCATTATAAAAACTAGAAAAATTCCTTGGGCATATTAATACATATGGATTGGTTTGAGAAGGCACCAGTATCTCAGTCAGAAGCACCATGCAATAAAATTGCCAACATTAGTTGCCATGATATTAGTTTTATATGAGAACTGTACTAAATAATTATGTACAATTGTGCATGTGACCAGAGAGTAAAAGGTGAGTTTGGCAGCTAGTCTTTTTGAACATTTTCTTTTATTTTCTCTAAAACTCATATAATCTGAATACTGCTGCATAGCCTTTTTTTTAATTCATTCCACTCAAACCTCCCGCCCCCCACTTTAGCATGTTTTCTGACTCAGATACCCCTCAGGGCTGCAAAGCAGGAACCAAGAATGTTAATGAAGTGGGATAGGAAAGTCAAAAGGAAAACAAGGCAATGAAACATTTTCTTTTAATGAGAATGAGCTCACAATTAAATATGTACAAATGAGATTTATATGTGGAGAACAAATCTACTTTGAAGACCAGGGGCCTGTGGGATTTCTGAGTAAAGAACACACTTTTGTGATTTATTAAATCTCATTTTCTTGTACAGTAGCTCCTCACTTAAAGTCGTCCCAGTTAACGTTGTTTTGTTGTTACGTTGCTGATCAATTAGGGAACATGCTCGTTTAAAGTTGTGCAATGCTCCCTTCTAACATCGTTTGGCAGCTGCCTGATTTGTCCACTGCTTGCAGGAAGAGCAGCCCATTGCAGCGAGCTAGTGGGGGCTTGGAACCAGGGTGGACCAGCAGCTCTCCTATCAGCTCCCCACTCCCCTAAGTTCCCTGTGCAGCAGCTGCCCAGCAGGCTAGCAATTGCAGCTGTCCCTCCCCGCACTGCCATGTGCTGTTCCTGCCCTCTGCCTTGGAGCTGCTCCCCAAGACTCCTGCTTGCTGTGTGGGGGGAGAGGAAAGGGGTTGGGATGTGTTAAATATGTAATTCATGATGTGTCTGTTGAAAATGTTTATACATATGTTTTGTGGGTTAGACATCAGTGTTATTCCAGACCTGTAATATAAAAATGCTCAGTGTTAACTCTATAAAACATTTTGAGCTTACTGATTGAATGTATAGTGTAATATGTGGTTAAATGCTTTAATACTAAGAGGTATATTATATATTTTGCAAAGGGCATGCACATAGTTTCATAAAAAATAAGCTGTTGATTCTGCTATTCTGATGTCATTCCAATGAAATGAATAGACCCAGGCTTTCCAAGGCATGGCTTCATAGGTGTGCACTTATTGATGGAAGCACTTTAATATGACCCATCTCTGCCACCTTTGTTTCAGTGTACTGCAGATTAAACCTACAAAAAGGTTTGGACCTTTTTGAACAGTGACTGTCAATAATACTAAACTGAGCAGTAGCTTTGTAATGTGGGTAATGAAGTATATTTTCACTTATTATCTGATCTAAGGCCCGGATCCTGCAAACACTTATTCACCTGCTTAACTTTTAGCGTGTGAAAAGTACAGTTGCAATCAATAAGTCTAGAGGTGAAAAAACTAATGTACTATGCTACCTTGACCTTGGTAAGTAAATAAATCTCTGGATAAACCTACACTAGCTTGCATTTTAAGTTCTTAGAAGGGCAATGTTTCCTCTCTAAGCATGGTTGTGGATTTCATTAACACTTAACTTTTAACATTTAGTTATTTATAAAGCTTAACTGGAAGTTTTCAAATATCCAAGTTAAGATCTTAAGCTAAAAAGTAAAGAGCAGCACAGGTGAGTTATTTGAAAAGTTGCAGTTAGTGGGGTAATTTTTAAAAAAAGGCAGGTTGAACTCATATTTCATGGGAATTAAATCAGTCAGGAAGCACAGCATTCTGTGGCCATCACAACCATGAAGCAGGACCATTTTTAGTTGGTTGAATTTGAGATTAAGGGTAGATCCCATTGTGTACGTGATGGTGTGGGGTAATATGGCATAAAGGTGTCATCAGTCTGTTTGGTTTGATCACATTACTAATTAATGGTAAAGTCAAAGTAAATAATCTCAAATGCAGAACTTGCATATTATTTTTTATATGTACTGTAAATTGCCTGGTACATTTTTGGGTGATGTAAAATAATAATTCATAACAATAATTTTCTGTATATGTCACATTTTTACAAAAAAATTAGTTTTAAAAATATTATTAATGTAATTCCTTCCATTTCAAAAGCCAGGATCTCTCTCTCAATGATTCCCACTGTACATGCCTCAAAATTACCTACAAATTTAAAATTTAAAAATTACCTACAATAACTTTTCTCTACATAATGTCACTATTTGAATGTCTTGAGATGTTGGACCTACCGAAGCCAGAAGCAAAGCTTTTATCCCATGGAATATTGGGAATTCTTCATTTGCAATGATATTAAGCTCCATTTTTTGGCCCGTGAGCCTTCCCCTGTTTGGTGTAATTGCAAGGGGGAGGCGTTGGAATTCCAGATTTACAGGGGAAAGGGGAAACATTAGTTTGGGAAGTTAGGGATTTTTTTAAAATGGCATTTGTTTGAAGCTGCTCAAGGGGCTGGAATGTAGATCTAGCTAGAGATTGATAAAGTGGTGTGGTTGAAGGTACATAATAAATGCAATTCATTACATAGCTCTGCAGTTGATCCCATAGACCTTGTCCAGACTAAGGTGTAAAGGTGTGATATGAGATTCAGTTAGCTAGCTCAATCTAATAACACCTTCTAGTCGACTCTAGAACCTCCAGCCAAGAGACAATAATGGTACTTACCGTGTTCTAAGGTACAATTGCTTTGTCTTGATTAGAGCGGTATAAGGTATTAATTAAATCAAGCTAGCTAACTCTATCTAACATTGTCTTTAAATCCTAGTCTAGACAGAGTCTCCACCATGCATGTGGGGAACGTGTGTGTGCGTGCATGTGTATACAACACTGTGTAATGTATGTGTATGTATGTATTTATGCATGTAGATGAATATACAAAGAGATTACAGTTTTATGGTTCTTGGAAATACTATGGACACAGATTATTCTTGCCATATAATTTAGTAAAAATTTCCTGCAGAAATGTTTGTTACAGAAACTGATCTATAACTGCCATGGACTTCTGGGAGCCTTGGCTATAACTTCAATTGAAGTATTTTAAAGATTAAATGGCAGACACAGTAACATCTATATTCTTCATAGAAGGAACATTAAAGAGGATGTCCAAGTGTAAGAATATTCATGTTCTGATTTGTACATTAGATTGTGACTCTCCTGCATACTTATAAACCTTCTATTTGATGGAAATCCATGATTAAACACTACAGTGATTCCCTCAAGTTCGTGGAAATGAAATTTTTACCTGCTTTTAAAAATGGCTAGTACAGAGGAAAGACATAAAAATTATCTTTGGACAGTGTAGATAGACATCTTTATTTGTTTAAATTAAATATATCCAGGATGTCTCAGTTCATCTAATAAAGACTTAAATTCATTGTTGCTACACATGGATCATCAAATGCTGACACTTCAGCAGAAACTGGTCATTTGAAATAAGCTTGCAGCTCTTTGATTTCTGAGAATGGGAATCAATCTAACTCTTCTCTTTCCTCTTACCAACTTTGTTTTCAATATGGATATGTATTTTCATAGTTTCTGAGCCAAGGATGACTTTGTAGACACTTTGACACGGCTTTCCAATTTTTCTTTTGTCCTAATTGATCCCAGCTTCTTGTGGGGAACAGAGGCAAAGTACCATGCTGTCTGTAATGTACATTTTTGGGCAGTGATGATGTATTAATAGCCAAGTCTCAAGCCATTCAGTATAACATCCTCCTTGATGCATTACACAAGGACACCGTGTGGTTAGAGATGGTGGGTTTTTTTACTCATCGTTCATCTATTACTTATTACTCTTATAAAATAATGTGATTTACAAAGGTTAGACAGTGACTGAATAAGATGACTTTAAAATTTGAGAGTTTTTTCCAGGCTCTGAGAAACATTCCCACTGAAATATGTTTGTTGTTATTCTGACCTGGGTTCCAGTATTTTTTCTCCTTGTGAACTATCAACAGGTTTCTTTTCTTTCCCATTGTCATGTTTTTCTTGTGATTGTTTTCCATAATGGAAAACTGAAATATTCCTAAAATCTAACAAAAATTGGAGCTTTTAAACTTGCTCATTTAAAAAAAATTATCATAGTCCTATCCAAGAATGACAGAATCAGAGAAATTAGAATAGAAAAGTCCTCTATGGTGGTGTAGTCAACTCCCCTGCCATGATAGAATTGTTCCTTGAGATAAGTTTTGTTGTGCTTTGTCCAGTCCAGTTTTAAATGTCTTTGTTTAATCCCCGAACTGTCAAGAAGTCCTCTTACCATCATAAGTACATTTGAAAATGCATTCATTAATCACCATTCTAACAAAGTGGAGGTTTCTCTCTTCATTTATTTTAGGGATATTTTTAGTTGCCCTTAGAACAGACACCCTGACTTTTCATATTTGAGCTTCAATTCTCTTTATTTTATTGTGTTGCATTTTATAGCATATAAATAAGAGATTATTTATATTGCAGCCTAGATCTGTAGAATTTCCTCGATTCCTTCTTCTGTATAGGCTTTCTGGATTCCTTTTGGAGACTTTTCTTTCAAAGAAACAGAAAATACTTTAGCTTTGTCAGTCATCTAAATCTCTGTTACCTATTGTTATCTTTTTCCTATTTTCTCATAATGGACCAATGAATTTTCTGGATTTTTGAATGGCTTTCTTCCAGACATGTTTGTTGTTCACCTTGTAATACAGATATATATGGGATAAGTGTGACATGAAATGGAAATTTTTAAGACAACTTGGGTTGGGTGTCCAACCTACATTTCTTCCATATTCTCTCCTTTCATTTCTTTCTCCCTCCCACAAGATGTATGTGTCAAACAATAATGAGGGCTTCTTGTTAGATATACATTCAGATTCATTAGCCTTAGACAAATGGTCTTTTCCATACAAACCATCCAGGACTCTTGACTCCCTTCAGAACAGTGAAACATCCCTCCTCTCAACTACCTCTCTATATTCAGTTTATAGTTCAGCCCACATGGCTGTTAGGCCTCCACTCGAATTCTGATTTTTCCCAACTTATTCTTCTAAAGGCTTCAGAAAGGCTGTGTACTACATATGCTCCTATCACTTTTGTTCCTCTAGCAAATAGGTTGTTACACATCAGAGGCATGAAGAACTTGACTGTAGATTTTCTTTCTTTCTCTATTTTTCTGGACAGGATCCTGTAGAAGTTATCTCTATCTTTCCTCAGATCTTCTAACTTCTTCAATGGATTTGGAAATTTCTTCATCAACTTTAATCGCAGAGGTGTGTGTCTTCTGGATCCTCAAATTTGGAACAGGTTAGGGCTGCATACCTCTTCAGTTTATCCTGTTAATCTCAGGGTGCAATTAGAGATATTCTAAACCAGAGGTAATCAATTATTTGAGAGTTAGTGAATCAGAGATCTGGTTCTATCCATTTCACAGTAGCTTAAATACAGTATTTATGGCAGATAATCACCCATTCACTTCTGTGAGTGGATGGATGCTTTCATGGTGCCAGTGAGACATTCAGAATACAGGATAGGCAACGTGAAATTATTTGATATGGTAATTGTATTTTTCCTTTAAATATCATTAAAATGGATTAATCAAATTTACTGGTTGTGCCTGAATTAGGGAAAATTTTCATTCTCGTGAAGTATATTACATACATATCTGTACTGACAGGATTGAAATATTTAATTCATAGGAGTTTTGAATGAATAAGGATTGAAAAAAAAAAAAAAATCTCAGTAAGGACATCAAGATTTGCTCTATTGTACTTCCAGGATAATTTTGCTTTATTAAGTGTGTTTCTGTTAGTGGAAATGTATAGTATTGTTTGTATTAAAAAGTTATTGTAAAGGTATTCACATCTTTCAGAACTGTTTCAAGCAGAAGTCCTTTTGTAATGGTAGATCCATGAATTTTTTCCATCCAAAATGTTGAGTGAATACCAGTATGTCAGATTGCTTAACTCCTATAGCATTGATTCAGCTTTTGAGAATAGTTCTGTACATCTGAAGATATTAGGTTGCATTCTAGTATGTGGCATTTGGTCATGTATACAATTCTGTTGTCATCTCTGTTTTGCTTTGTTTGTTTTTTATCACTGTAGATTTATGCCTACATATTTGAAAACATCAACTCGGTTCAATTAGAAGCTTTGCTTCTGTCCTTGGTAAGCCTGGTGGTGCTCGTTCTTGTTAAAGAATTGAATGAAAAATTTAAAAGAAAAATTAAAGTAGTTCTTCCCATCGATTTAATTCTGGTAAGTATGAAATCAAGTATCAGAGTTCTTGCCTTTCAAAGCTTGCAGTTGTTTAACTAAACTGCAAAAGTTTACTATGTCGTCGATTGCTACCCAGGGCCACACCTGCCACTTATTAAATGTAGAGCTAATTTGCATGGCTGTATGTTAATATATGAACAGGAAACAGTTTGGATAAATAATTAAAAAACGAAGTGACATATGTTTTCAATTTATAAAACATTTTTCATATGTTTACTGTTTCTTATGTAAATACAAGAACGAGGCCTAAGATGTTAATATGAATAATTTTAAGTATAAAAATAAAAATGTAATTGGTATGTTTTTGATCTGAAGCTGTAAGAGACGAATGCTGGTTAGCTGTAGTCAAACATAGTTTTTTACATTTATTTATGACAAAACCGGTACCTAAACTATCATTTTCTATAATTTCCAGTTTTCTTTTCACGTGGTGTACGTTAAATAGAAATTAGCTACAGTGCTGTAAGTGCTCTACATTCAAATGTCAAGTGGTAATTCAGACATTTCCCCGCACACAGAGCTGGGATTCTGTTCTCTCCAGAACCTCTTACAGAAAGCAAACAGATTTTGAGAGAAAAATTCTGAAGTCCATGTGCTCTTCACAGTGTATCAACCTTATACTTGTGCTTTCTTTGGACTCTCTCATACATTTTATGTATCTGATGAAGTGGACTGTAGCCCACGGAAGCTTATGCTCAAATAAATTTGTTAGTCTGTAAGGTGCCACAAATACTCCAGTTCTGAGATTGCTTCAGCAAGTTCCTCAAGTACCCTAGGGTGAATTTCATCAGGCCCTGCTGACTTGAATACGTCTAACTTATCTAAATGTTCTTTAATTTGTTCTCACCCTATTCTGGCTTGTGTTGCTCCCCCCTTGTTGTTAATATTAACTGTGTTTAGCATCTGGTCACAATAAATTTTTTAGTGAAGACTGACGCAAAATAGTCATTAAACACCTCACCATTCTTGAAGTCTGTTATTAGCTTTCCTTCCCCACCATATTTTCCTTTGGCTTTCTCTGCCTCTTAATGTATTTCTAGAACCTCTTCTTATTGGCGTTTATGTCCTTTGCTAGGTGTTATGTTCATCAGGCAGATGGAATTGCCATACTTAGAGCTGGATGAAACTTTTTTTTTGCCAAACAATGCAAGTTTGGGTGAACCAAAACATTTTGTGAATTTGTGTCAATTTTGCCAAAATGTCAGTTGGAAACCCCTCCCCCCCCCAAAAAAAAACAATTCTGAAAAAAATAAAATAATTTCATTTTAGCAATTTCAAAATAAAACATTTCAATGTTTCATTTATTTAAAAAATATTATTATTATTCAATTTATTATTTATTTAAAAACTTAAAATGTTTTTAGAAAGTTTGAAAACAAAACTGTTTCATTCAAGCTGAAATAAAATTTATGTTCAGACCCAACTGATTTTTTTCTGACTTTTTGGTTTGCCAAAACATTTGAAACATTTTCATTTTGGGTTGATCTGAAATGAATTTTTGTTTTGATATTTCAGAAAGGCCAGCAGACAGAAAAGTCAGTTATTCTCACAGCTGTGCCCAGATATCCGTTTGTGTAGAGTAACTATTTAACCCATAGTCCTTGAGACAAATGTAGACTGTACGTTCACTTTGCTTTCATAATTTTAAAATATTGTTTCTAGAAAGAAGTGACACTTTTTTTCTCCATATGGCTAAGTGGTTTCTTGTAAGATCCTATTGAAGTTTGTAAGTGCTTTTCAAAATTAATATGAAAATGGACTCTGTCCCTTTGAATTTTCTGCTATTGTGGACTGGAGAGATAATTAGAATACTGTATCCATGGGCGGTGGGTGAAGCTTCCCCTGGGGGAGGCTAGCTCCCTGTCCCGCCTCTTCCGCCCTTGGCCCTGCCCAGACTTCACCCCCACCTTGCCTCCGCTTGGCTCCCTCCCCACTCAGCCCCCCTTCTGCCAAGACCCTCTTCACCCCCCTGCCCATGGGAGACACCCCCCACACACACCCGCTGCATCCTTCCTCACCGCCCCCGCACTGCAAGACCCACTTGCCTGCCGACCCACTGTCTTGCTGGGGCCCTCCTCACTCCCCCATCTGCTGCTTGCCTTCTCACACACACACACACCCCGTCCGCCTGCTGCTCACCTCCTCACTCCCCCACCAGAGCCCCCCTACCCACTGTAAGACCCCTGCATGCCTGCTGCTCGCCTCCTCACCCCCTTGCCCACAGCAAGACCCCCTGGTGCTCGCCTTATCACTCCCCTGCCTGTCCACCCGCCGCTGGCCTCCTCACTCTCCTGCCTGCCGCTGGCTTGCCACATCCCTCCTCAATCCCTTGCTCCCACAGGGAAGGGAAGTGAGGAGGGACGCTGTGAGCAGCTGGGACCTCCGGAGAGGGGTGGTGGAGTGAAGGAGAGGAGACAGACTTACCAGTCAGGCAGCTGGTGGGGACTTTGGGGAAGGGGCGCAGGGAGGGGAAGAGGTGGGACCACCACTGCCCAAGTGTCTGGCATTGGGTCAGCAGTGGCTGTGCCAGAGAAGTCTTAGTCTTCCCTGGCCTATTATACCCACTGCCCATGACTGTATCTCTTAGCTGTGTTCTTAAGAATGCAAATTGGATAGAATTTAATATTTATGTCTCTTAGCCACATATATAAACCCTCTGAGAGGTGCAAACTTAGTTTAGAAGTTTGAACCAGAAACACAGCAGCTTGTAAGACCAGAGACTTTTTGTGTTAGAACACCTGAGACTCTATCATGGTTTACAAATATTGTTACAACATAGCTTGGCCCCATGTACACTGCAAGCCCTAACTATTTATTTGTTGAGGGACTACTATGTTCTGGCATATGCCCCCCAAATGGCAGGAAGTACACAATAGACAAGGCTTAAGCTAGAAGCAATTTCATGTCTGAGCAGGAAAGGATGAGCTATTATCCAGTCAGAAACGTGTTTGTATAGCATGTCCCAGGAACCATAAGAGACCTAAATAGATACTTGTGAAAATACTTTGAGGAAGGGAGTTAGACAGAGGGGAAGTCAGGAGGAAGTTGTGGGAATGCACAGGCAATAAACCACTAGACCTAAACCACCACAGCGTAAGGGAGATGCTATTGTTCAAGCTAAGATACACAGCAACATGTCAGGTTACAGTGAAATTCTTCAGCCACTTTGCAACTGATTTAAAAAAAAACTGAAAAGGAAAAGGACATGAATGGGCTGAAAAACCCACAGAAAAATGTATGCGGGGGAGTGAAAACTCTGTGAAGATCCCCTTACTGAGTTTCTCCTAGCATCACTGTGCAGAGACCCACCAACTTGTGTAGATCCCATGCCCACAGAACACCATGTGCTGGTCCTGAGAGGGTGGGAATTATGTTGCTGCTCCCCTACTAGTAGCCACAAGTAGATCCATGCATGGATTGTCCCCTTGGTGTGCAGATTTGAAGAGGGACAGTCACACTCGAATAAGAAAACTTATAGAGCAGAGGGTATACTTAATACAAATAATAGTTCGCACATGTGTTTTCCAGTTCTCTGAAACTTAAAACATGAGGTGTACCCAAGAGGAAAGCAACCTAAACAGCAATGTGCAGGAAGTTAGACTAGATGAGCATGATGGTCCCTTGTGACCTGAAAGTCTGTGAGCATGTTGCTACTTCAAAACACTAGAATTTGTTAAAAAAAGACTTTGGGATTGACAGGCTGCATACTAACATGCACTTGGAAGGATACAGTTTTGTGCTGCATTTTGTTATTGGGTCCGTGGATACAAATTGAACATCTATAACTGGTATGGGTATGGGGGCAGCAGTTCATGTTTGGCAGATGCGTACTTAAATATCCATAATCTCCTTTAATCTCCAATACCATAAATGTTCATGTTCCCATACAAAAATACTGCAATATTCTACAGTAATTGCTCAACACATTGCAGATGTACTCTTTTAGATCAGTTCTGTACAACTTTTTAACATTTGTTGGATTTTAGCGAAGTATGAGATTTTCTCTACATAATCCCTACAGATTCTGGTTCTATGCATTGATTTTCTTAGCTGTGCCCTCAGTGGGTTGCAGCAACATGTTTGGCTCTATATACTATGGCATCCTGTAGTGAAACTTACAAGATATATATTTTTTGCATAGTTTGCCATGGATATGGCCTTCACCCTTTCTAAATAGAATATTGCACTTAATGCTTAAATAAAGCTATTTTTATTAACAAGTATGCAAATTTCAAGACATTAGACTGGCATCTTTCAGGACTCTAGTAGGCAACTTTAGGAAAGAAGAATGGTCCAGTGGTTGGATGTTAGCCTGGGACTTCAGAGATCTGGTTTCAATTCTCTGCTCTGCCACAGACTTCCTGTGTGATCGTGGGCAAGTCACTAGGCCACTCTGTGTCTCAGTTCTCTTTCTGTATAATGGGGATAATAGCATGTCGCTACCTCACAGGGGTATCGTGAAGATAAATACATTAAAGATTGTGAAGCACTCAGATATTGCAGCAATATGAGTACCTAATAAATAGAACATTAACATCATTTCTGTACTGAATTAAATAGATCATTGCTACATCCATTGGCTGCTACTGTGCTGATATGGAATACACGTATGGCCTAGAAGTTGTGGGACATATTCCAGAAGGGTAATGTGTTCTTTATTTGCTTATGGTTTTTAAATGTATGTATGTTTAGAGAACAGTCCATGAAAAGATCAAATCAAATAAAAATGGAGAGTACCTGCAATATTCATTTCGGCCCTCAAATATAGTCCCTCACTGGAGAAGTTTGTTGATACCATCCTGCGCAATGCAGAAGTTCAGGTGCCTATGGAGACTGTTTCATTATTTTATAGGAGAAATGATGTCCAGTGGATATAAGAAAGGTTGGGTGGTAAAACATTCTCCCCTACTGCAACACAACCTGCCAGGCCTCCTTCTCCAGTACATCTACCAAAATAATTCTCTCTGTGCTGCCACAGACCAGGTATTATGGAGGAGCTTGCCATGGGCAGAGGGTGGGTAGATAGCACTCTTCTTCTGCAGCAGTGTTTCCACACCTTTTCAGTTGTTTTTTTTCTTTTTACTTCTAAACTGGGATATTAAGTCATTCTCCCCCCACTCTCCCAAGTAATCTATTGGTGTCTCATAGGAAATTTCCTAAGAAATAATTTTTTTTGCAGGAGTATGTTACCAAATGAGGTATTTTTGAATAGTGTTTTAACAAATATAGAAGCACCATAGTTACTGTGGTGATGAACACCTTATAGATAGCGAGAATCTACTTCATTGGGGTCCATGATCCCAGAATACTGCTTGCTTCTCATGATCATTATCAGTTTATAAGATTTAAAAATGGGGCTCAGCAGTTAATCCATTAGATTTCCAACCACTTCTAGGGTTTCCCCATCTGACATAGGCCCAGTGCATTCTGGGAAGCCCAGGAGACAGTGTGTGTATTGGGAACTTGCAGCAATAGGAAGAAGATACTGGGATCTGTTGAGAGCGCCAATTATATGAGCTGTTGGGGGCAAATTAGGCATCGCGTATCTAAACTCAGGGTTTGGACAGGGCTAAACGCGTCTCTTTAATATGTATTATGAAGAGTTAAGATTTATTTGTGCAGCTTTAATTAAAAGAAGCTTATTGTGTGCTACATAACACACAAAGAATTGCTGCAGAAAGTGTTGAAGAATGCAAATGCAGCCCGTAACCTCCATAAACCAGTAAATGCTTTGAGAGGCTTAAATTAAATTGTTGTATGTTACAAAATGAGGAAACAAGATTTCAGTGGCTGAGCTGATTTATGTGGACCCCTTGGCAGTTCACTAGTTCATTGTTTTACATATGGCAGATTCCATTTGAGAGAGTTTCATTCAGGCTGTCTAAATTTCCCCCTGCAGTTTTAAATGGATATGGTATTCTTCCTCTCCTAAATTGTTGTGAAGTGTTACTTTATTATTATTATTATTAGTCATCCCATTCTCCTATCCCCCACATATTAAGTCAGCAAAATACATGTTTTGGGGCATACATTTCTGATTTAACATTGATATATCTTTCAGATAGGGGGCACTGTGGCTACCACCAGTTCTGTCCACTGGCAACAGAAGGAGCACTAATATTGTCAAGGTGACAGGTTACAATTGGCAATTTTAAGCACTGTGTGCTTTAAAGGAGGTCTGCATGGTTCTGAAAATGCTAGTGGCTGCTAGCATCCTTTTTACACTAGTGCTCCTGCTGTTGTTACCACTGTTTGATGCAACTGAAAAAGTGATAGCAATGATGTGCCATTTAGGGCAAAAAGCTTTTATGCATTCCAATTAAATATAACTTTGGTTCAGGATTTATCACACATGTATCAAGTCCAATAAAAAGGATTGTATTTATCTTTACAGGATACCAGCACCGAAAGCCCCATCCCTGAACATCCTCTCTGAAGTAGTTACTGAAGCTTTTGGAGTAGCGTTAGTTGGTTATGTAGCATCACTAGCCCTGGCTCAAGGCTCTGCTAAACAGTTCAAATACTCTGTGGATGATAACCAGGTAAAGCATTTTCTTTTCACTGCCAGCAGATCATAAAATGACTGTGATGTTTTGCAGGTGACTGAGGCTTAGCAGGTGACTGAGGCATTTCATATGTTATCGTGAGGACTTCAGATGATAGTAGTAAACACCCATTGCAGTCCAAATGAGTTCTGCAAAGCTTCCTAGTCTGTGGAGGCTGCTACTGATTCTAAGGGGACACAAGCCTCAGCCGAAGCCATGAAATGCTGCATTAGGCACCAACAGTGGCCAGCTTGGGTTTCGGTATGTTCTTCAGTGTCGTAACAGGAGGCAGCTTCTTCCAAGGCAACTTAGTGAGAGAAGAATTTTACATGGGCCACAGGCTGAAGAAATAGAGCATAGGAACTTATAGCCCCATAGACTCACCTGATCTTACAAAATGGGGCTTGTGCAAAGCATGAGTTCCATTTCAAGAAAAGGATAATTCTTTATAAGAAGTAGGAGCAGTGCTGATTCAGACAACCGTGCCAAACCTTCAGCTGCAGAGGCTGTCAGTCCTGAGGGTTCCACTCCTCAAGGGACAGGCTGAAGTGTCAGTGGGCTGTTTACTGCTTATGCCACTCTGCTGTTGAATGTGACGTAGGAGCTACGTCAGGTTGGCTGAGTGCTCTGGGAAGATAATAACTTAAGCAATTGGTGGGAAATACATGTACTTAGGGACAAGTTCTCTATTGGATATGGTCCCTTAGATAGAGCTGATGGGGAATTTTTCAGCTAATCATTTTTCATCAGAAAAGTCGGTTAATCAAAACCAAAATTGTTTGTGAAACAAGGTCAGTTTAGCAGAATCTCCAAAAAATGTTGAAAAAACGTTTCAAAATTGTCTAAATATTCCATTTTGACCTTTTCAAAACAAATAGTTCAGTTTTCCAGTTCAAACTGACTTTTTGTTTTGAAATGTAAGCTAAATAGACTGAAATAGGTTAAACAAAAGAAAAAAGGTCAGAATCAAAACAAAACATTTTGAACTTATCAAAAGAAAATGTTTTGATTGACCTAAAGTGGAAAAAAATTGATCAGCTTGCTAACTATTTTGAGATTTTGGCTTTTCATCATGAGTCAGGATTGTAAAAATGTTTGAACTCTCTAAAATATTCACAAGATGGGAAAACTGTTCCCCTCCCAGTTCTGTCTGCCTGTGGGACTGAAATGCCACCCTGCCTTCCCGTCCCATTGCGGAGCGGTATGAAGTGGATGAGCCACGACTGAACAGTGAATGATTAGCCTGGTAGCTGGAGACTCATTTGAATGTCTTTGCAGGACACCCCAGTTTTGGTTGGACCAGCCCATGTCTTTGCAAACTCTTATATCAGTACATCATTGAGACATGGATGTGTGAACGTCGTATTCGCTCATGTTTTAAAAAATATTTCTGCGCACAAGCTTCCATTAGTTTTGACTTATATCACAAAGCCATGTTTTGTGGGGAAGGGGGAAAGAAGATAGATGGCCTGAGTGATGGTGGAAGGCAGGCATTATAGCTGCAAATGGCATTAATAAGATAATGCCTCCAGGGGTACTTAGTCTGCAGCCCTTGCTGCGCCTTTAGTAAATGTGTAGCATGCATATGTACAGCTGAGTCCTCCAGCAGCTTGCTGGTTTTCAGGTGGGAGGATACGTGGTCAGGCAGGTGGCTGGATGTGCCACCTATGGGGCAGTGAGTATTGCCAGCACCATTAATGGTCCCAGTGTGTGGGGAAGAGGAAAAAGGGTCTCCCTAGACTCTCTCCCTGACTCAGTGCACTGATGCTAAAGAACCATAATCAGACACTGTATTAGAACACACTGTTCACCTCAGTATGCAGCTTGCAAGATCTTGGAACGCTTCCTCACCCTGACTAGGCTTTTCATGTCTAAGTCTTTGCTCAGAGGTAGCTGCATTTCTGTCCTGGCTGAGGTATAAAGCACATTAGTCATGAAAGATACCATATACCATATACATGCAAGTTACCATTTCTACCACTCCATTAAAACTTGCTGTCAAAGAAGATAATTAACCATTCTTTTTCAAAATTTCTTATTGAAAGTGGAGATTGGCCTGAACATACTTCAGAGCTAAATACCCCCAAACTTTGGGCTGTTCAAAATGGATCTGGATGTAAATGTTGTGGTTGGAGCCTATCTCTGGTTGGAGCCTATCTCTAATAACTAGCAATGCCATTTATTCTCCAAAGACAATATAACTCCCTGATCTACTTTTGAATCTAGCTAAGCATCTGGATCATTCAGGTTAGAACAGAGTCTTGAGAAAGCATACAGTACTGGAAGATCTTTTACACTGTATGTTACTGTTTTTCCCTAAAAGTTTGTTCTTTGTAATTGCTAATATTTACATAGAGAATTCCCATGTTGGCAAGAAATGTTGAAATGACAGAACAACAGAATAAAACAATGTATTCTTTTTAAAAACTTTGCAGGAGCTTTTGGCTCATGGCCTCAGCAATGTGATTCCTTCATTTTTCTTTTGCATACCAAGCGCTGCAGCGATGGGACGTACTGCACTTTTATATAGCACCGGAGCAAAAACACAGGTAACTCCTTAGGCTTAAATTGGTAAGAAAGCTGAGATTATTGTGCTGCTTATCATGTATTATACTGATTGTATCCACTATATTTTCTTGTTCTATGTTTACCTGTAATGTGGCGGTCTCAGGAACCAATTTCTGAAGTGGTTATCAATATCATTCCTTCAAGCTTCATATAAAATCAGGCAGTGAGAGAAGGATGCCCCTCATTCCTCCCAGCAACCAAGCATGTATCCCCAGTACACAATTTTAGTTTAATAACTCAGGTGGGGAGAGGCATGACTCTACTCTTTAGCTTTAATAATCTGCATGGCATCACAATTATGTGCTACAGCCATGCTAAAAAAGCAAAGGGGTTGATTTATTAATTAATCTACTTAGATTTTAATTCATTATGCGCTTTCAAGTCTGGGAAACAGAACTCCATCCTTGTGTTTCTCCCCTGTGTGGATACACTGCAGAAACTACACTTAAGATCTTGCATTTTTATTTGTATTTATCATCATCATGACTAAAGGGCCCTCTAGTGGTGGGTGAGGGATTTCACTTTATATGTTGAGCTGGTCTTTAGCTTTAGTTTGATTCGATTTAAATAAATAAATCCGATTGTGACGAAAATTAATTAAATCCAACTTTTCCAGTTGTTTATTTTCACTTTATTTTGAAAATCAACCTTGAAAGCCGCTCCTAAAAAGTTGTAATCTGCCCACTGAAGGTCTGTGTCACTGTGTGCTTGTATTGTGTCACAATGTGCTCAGATTGTACAGTACATTTCAAGCCTGTGGAGATGACATGTTCAGCTTCTCCAGGGCAGATATTAGCTGTTTGAGTTTTTGACAAAGCAGTTCAGATAACAAGAAGTAAATCTGAGATTGATCAGAACCACAGTTCCAAAAGTATAACTTTTCTAATTGTGCTCATCATGTTAACTCAACCATATGAACACCATTTTGGGGCAAAGCTATGCTTGTCCTTAATGGCAGTTCATAACCTAAATGAGGGTAGATTATTACTCGTGTTGTAGACTTGTAGATTATGCTGAACCCATCAGATCCTATCATGTTTGTTTTGTACAAGTTGTCATAATACCTAGAACTTATTTAGGTCTTTATATTTCCAAAACACTGTTCAGATATTTGTTGATAACCCACACAGTACCCTGTGAGCTAGGTAAATTATACTGAATAATTTAAACAATAAACATCTTTGGAAAGCATTAATATTCAAAGAAAGTTCTAACGCTGTTTATTGAATGTGTCAAGTAACGGAGTCTGACAACATATAGTGCTTCACCATCCTCGTGCAGCATCATTTTCCATTATCCACCCAGATCCACTGTATCCATGCTTCAGACCCATAGTTCACTGTAGAATTCATTTTAGTTCCTGCATATAAGAACGGCCATACTGGGTCAGACCAATGATGCATCTAGCCCAGTATCCTGTCTTCCCACAGTGGCCAATGCCAGGTGCTTCAGAGGGAATGAACAGAACAGGCAATCATCACATGATCCATCCCCTGTCGCCTATTCCCACCTTCTGGCAAACAGAGGCTAGGGCAGGGGCGGGCAAACTTTTTGGCTTGAGGGCTGCATTGGGTTTCGTAAATTGTATGGAGGGCCGGTTAGGGGAGGGGATCGTGGCCTGGCCCCCACCTCCTATCTGCTCCCCCCCCCGGACTCCCGCACCATCCAACCCCCAATTCCCTGACGGCCCCTCTGGAACCCCTGCCCCATCCACACACCACCGCTCCCTGTCCCCTGACTGCCCCCGGGCCACCGCCGCCCTAGCCAACCCCTCCTCTCATTCCTGACGGCCCTCCCGGGACCCCTGCCCCATCCAACCACCCCTTCTCCCTGTCCCCTGGCTGCCCCCAGAACTCCTGCCCCTGACTGCCCCCTGCTGCCCCATCCAACCCCCCCTCCTTCCTGACTGCCCCCCGGGACTCCTGCCCCCATTCAACCCCCTGTTTCTCCCCCGACCACCATCCACACCCCTGCCCCCTGACCACCACCCCGAACTCCCCTGCCCTCTATTCAACCCCCCATGCTCCCTGCCCCCTTATCTTGCTGCCCGAAGCACTGGTGGCTGGCGGCGCTATAGCTGCGCCGCCCGGCTGGAGCTGGGCCACGCTGCCGCCGCTGCCACCACACAGCACAGAGACGAGGTCAGGCCGGGCTCTGCAGCTGCGCTGCCCCAGGAGCTCACAGCCTCACCGCCCAGAGCATTGAGCTGCCAGCAGAGGGAGCAAGCTGAGGCTGCGTGGGAGGTGGGACAGCAGGGGAGGGCCAGGGGCTAGTCTCCCACGCCAGGAGCTTGGGGGCTGGGCAGGATGGTCACGCGGGCTGGATGTGGCCGCGGGCCGTAGTTTTCCCACCCCTGGGCTAGGGACACGATCCCTGCGCATCCTGGCTAATAGCCACTGATGGCCCTATCTAGTTTTTTTTTTTAATGCTGTTATGGCTTGACCTTCACAACATCCTCAGGCAAGGAGTTCCACAGACTGACTGACTGTGTGTTGTGTGAAAAAATGCTTCCTTTTGTGTGTTTTAAACCTGCTGCCTATTAATTTCATTTAGTGATCCCTAGTTCTTGTATTATGAGGAGTATATAACACTTCCTTATTTACTTTCTCCACACCAGTTATGATTTTATAGACCCTCGATCATATCCCTCCTTAGCCGTCTCTTTTCCGAGCTGAAAAGTCCCAGTCTTATTAATCTCTCCTTATACGGAAGCCGTTCCATACCCCTTTTTGTTGCCCTTTTCTGAACCTTTTCAATTCCAATATATCTTTTTTGGGATTAGGCGACTACATCTGTACGCAGTATTCAAGATGTGGGCATACCATGGATTTATATAGAAGACAATATGATATTTTCTGTCTTATTATCTATCCCTTTCTTAATAATTCCCAACATTCTGTTAGCTTTTTAGACTGCTGCTGCACATTGAGTGGATGTTTTCAGAGAACTATCCACAATGACTTCAAGATCTCTCTTTTGAGTGGTAACAGCTCATTTGGACCCCATCATTTTATATGTATAGTTGGGATTATGTTTTCCGATGTGCACTTATCAGCATTGAATTTCATCTGCCCTTTTGTTGCTGAGTCACCCAGTTTTGTGAGATTCCTTTGTAACACTCTGCAGTCTGTTTTGGACTTAACTGTGTTGAGTAGTTTTGTATCATCTGCAAATTTTGCCACTTCATTGTTTACCCCTTTTCACAGATCATTTATGAATATGTTGACTAGTACTGGTCCCAGTACAGACCCTTGTGGGACACCACTCTTTCCCTCTCTCCATTTTGAAAACTGACCATTTATTCCAATCCTCTGTTTCCTGTTTTTTAATCAGTTACTGATACATATGAGGACCTTCCCTCTTATCCAGCTATCTTCTAGGAAGTTGTAGAGGACCATGAAGGCCTGTATGGTTGAAGGGAAGTATAAATAGAATGAAATCATGATGTTTCCCATGGGCTTGATTGGTTACGACTCCTTTGTGCTTGTCTGGTGGCATAACGATGCCAAAAATCCATCTGTAAGTCACCTGCAGAGAGTTCCCTGGCATAGGGGAACTCCCTGCTGGCACACCTCTGCCCTGGCAAGCCCTACTCCTCCCCCACAGGGTAGGAACAGTGAACTGGAGCTTTGCTTCGCTCTGCCAGTGGCATAATTTAAAAGTACCCAGGAGCCACAGGCACCGACTTTTCAAAGTGCTGGGGTGCTGGACCCCTGGCTCTGACCCAGACCCCGAACCCGCTCCACACCTTCCCCCCCAGGCCTCGCCCTGTTCTTCCTCCTCCCCTGAGCATGCCGCCGCCTCACTCCTCCCACTTCTCTCCTAGCCTCCTGCATGCCACGAAACACCTGTTCGCCGCAGACGGGAGGCATGGGGAGAGAGGCGAAGACGCTGATCCCTGGGGCCCACCGGCGGGTGGGAGGCACTGGGGGTGGGCGGGCAGTGAGATAATAGGGGGGCTGATGGTGGGTGGTCTGCACCCACCATTTATTCCCAGTGGGTGCTCCTCCTCTTTAGCACCCACGGAGTCGGCACCGATGCGAGGAGCAGCTCTAAATTGCATCAGGCTCACGGTTGGCCCTCAGAATTAGTCAGCTCGACCTGGCTCCCTGATACCTTCCCTATTCTTTGTCAATCAGAACTCTAACATAGGAGAGAATGTGCCCCTGTATGTCTGTGATTTAGTTCTGGATCACATGCAAAGGCATATGGCCAGCTCTCAGGAGAGACACTCCCAGGAGCTGGGGTCCCGTCTGGGAGCGGGGCCGTATCAGAGCTGGGGGCAGAGCAGGGCTGGGTGGCACTTTCTCCTCACTACCTCTGGTCGCTGGCCCTGGCCCCGACGCTCCCCGCTGAACATTCCTACGCACCACCCCTAGGTGGGCATGTCCCACAGTTTGGGGACCACTGCTCCATTCCACCACCAGCTGTGCACCAACTATGTGGCTGTGTAGGCTCTGTTATTGCATGGACCTTACGCTATATGTGCCTTTCTATCCTTTTCTATTCTATTCAGGTTCTTCTATCATGCTCATCACTGTAGTACCTGACCTGCCAGCTAGAGTGCCAATTTCCTGTATGTGGCCTTCTCTAACCCCAATGTTATGACAGACTAAATTCCTTTACCTCTTTTCTTCTTCTGCCTTTTGGAAAGGTGCACTTCAGTTTGACTTCCCAGTTTCTTGGTCCATATAGGTGGGGTGGCAAGCAGAGGCTGAAGAATGTCACAAACAAATGTTGATGACAACAACAAGCAGAGCAGAGGGAGTGGGTGTTCTGAATGCATAGAAGTCAGTGGATTAAGTCGTATGTCATGAGAGAGAGATAAGGGGCCCCACAAGGACTAGTACCAACCCTATTTGAATCTATAGTGGACTTCATGTTTTCCAAGAACCTCTACTTGGACTTAGTAGGATCCTGAGCATTTTCCTCTTCATGATACCTTAATCTAGCAACCGCTAGAAATGAGACCTGGATCCCAGGCTTGATAAATATTCTCTCAGGTGATATCAGCATCTGTCTTTTACCTCTCTTTTCCCTGACATTTTATTTTTGGTTAAATCATCCCTTAATGTGTGCCCTGATAACTTTATTAGAGACACACACAATCAGTATCCTAATAAAGCAAGCGGGCATATATTTATCACCAAACCCTGGAGAGGATTTGATTGAGATCTAGAGTACATTTTGAGGTTTTATTCCTACTGTTAAACAGGATTATTTTGTTTTGTAATTTTCCACCAGATTAACACTATGTGATAATACATGCATTTGCCTCGATTCATGTTTCCTGCATAAACCATTAACTTTCTGATATTGGGGATTATGATTTACTGATGCACCAACCAAAGGTAAAATGCTTCAATGCTAATGCAGGAATCTTTGTTGATACCTGATCGTACAAGGGAAATGTTTTCTCATAATAAAGGAAGAAAAGAGCTCCTCCTATTCAAAAACAACCAACAGATCTAGAGTTCTTCAAATATCACTATTGCATTGTTCAGTGTAGGGATAAACTGTTGTGAAACGACACAATATGAAGGGCATGTTACCATAAATACAAGTACAGAATGGGCATACATTGCTGCAGATCTCGTGAAATTACTGCACACACGTGCCCTTAGAGTAGCCGATTTTACAAGTGATTTGTGCCTATGTATCTGACATCAAGTCAAGCCCATTGTTGATATCTGATCCAGATATTCGTGCATTTAGTGGCTAGAGGAAATCCACCAGAGGTGAAAATTTAAATGATCCGCACACGGTTCCAATCCACAGATTTGATAGCCAAAATCTGTAGTCTGTCTCCTTTATCTTTTGTGTTTATAATGTTCTGTTATTCTGACCATTTCTGACAAACCCACTATATTTAACTGACTTTCAATTGGCTATAAATATTGAATAACATTATTGTGCTTTCCCTGTTTGTTTGTTTTTAGGTGGCTTGCCTTATATCTTGTATTTTGATACTTGTGGTGATCTATGCAATAGGACCGATGCTATACTGGCTGCCCATGGTACAGTACTTGTTTTTATTTTTTAAAGTTTCATTGCACATTTCCAAACAAGATATACATGTATTTCATAGAAGATGGTTCTCCTTTTGAAATGAATACATAGCTCCCATAAACACCAGTGTTAATGGCATAATAGAAAGAGGAGAATACACCTCTGCAAGTCTTAAAATACTTAGATTACCCCCCCAATTCCTTTGTGTTGGGAAATATTTTCTTTTAACTTAATTTTGATCTGTAATCGGTCTAAATATATGGGGCCAGATTCTAGCTCATGTAAATTGTCATAGCTCCACTGAAGTCAAAATAGTTGCGCAAGTTTCCTGCACAGAGAATGGTTTCCGTGATTTTACTTTACAAATAAATTTGTCCCACATTGAAGCTAGTAGCCAGTGATCTAACCTTTATTATAGAAAATTATGAACTGTTCTTGTTTTGCTGCACAAGGAATTATGGATAAATCTGCACTGAGATGTGGATAGACCAAATAGAGTGTTGCCATGTAAAATATCTAGCCATAAACATTGTAAGTTAACGCCAAATCATACTAGAGAGAGGCCAAAACCACTAAAATTCAGATCCAAACTTCTCCAAAGTTTGAGGATGTTCATATTACGGATTTGGGGTCAGCCATGTCTCACTTTTACTATGCTTTATTGTTGATATATTGCCATAGGTGTGCAAGGTGCTTTCCATGTATGGGGTCCAGGCCTGTAATAGATTACATTCTAATTACATAATCTGCAGTCTGAGCCACTGGATAAGGGATGCACCATGTGGCTTTGTTTTTATCCTTTCCTGTTTTTGTGTGTGTGTGTGTGTGGGGGGGGGGGGGCTGGGGGCTGGGGCTGGCTGGCATTTTAACCTTTGCCTGTTTTCCTGTTTGTGGGGTTTTTTTTGCCCCTTTGCTATTTTCCTTTTTTATTTAACCCTATCCTATTACCCTTATTTTGAATCTTTCTTATTTCCCCCTTCCTACCTCCATATTTTGAGTCAGTTCGTGTTTTGATTCTGTCCTCCTCCTTCCTGCTCGGAGACCACACATTAAAAAGACTAATGCAGGGTTGGCTTGGTACCTTTACTCTGCCTGCCAAATATCTGGATTCTCCACTCCAGGACCCTTCTGCAGAAGGTGGTGAGGAGTGGAATTGCTGTTTAATAGGGCAGGAATCATATCAGTGCCTGGAAGTTACTAGCTCCTTTGCTCCAGAGAACCTCACCAGGTAGCAATAGAATGTGGGCCTGCTGCTACTAAAGCAGATAGGCCTGCTATTTCTCTCCAGAAGTTCCTGTCTTCTTCAGTCCAGGGCCTCTCCTACATAGTCTGTTAGGGTGAGGAGAGTGGGTCTGGTGCCTTGCCTGTGCCCTTGATATCTGTACTCAGAACATTTTTGAAGCATTTTCCTTGGTATTTCTAGGATTACGTTATATCAAGTACTAATTTGGGAAAAATGCCAATTTTGCTACCTAGCAATTCCCTAATAGTCTTTTCCCTTTGCTTCTTTTTCAGTGTGTTCTAGCAAGTATCATTGTTGTGGGTCTAAAGGGAATGCTAATGCAGTTCCGTGATTTAAAAAAATATTGGAATGTGGATAAAATAGATTGGGTAAGTGAAATGTAACCTAAGGATGTTTTCCAGACAGAGGCTTAAACACATGCTTGCTAAACAAAACCTTAATACTGCTTTAGGCTGAGAACACATATGCCAGTGCAAGCCAGTTTTTTATATACTGCCAGCTTATTTTCTCAATCACAAAATAGCAGCATTTGAAATTTTAATTGCCTTTATAAGAAACAGGAATGGAATTTTGGCAAATTATTAAGGATAAAGCATAATTTAAGACAAAAAAAGTGTATGCAGTCAGACCTGGTTAATCAGAATGGATTTAGAATGTCCAATTTTGTATGTATACAAATCCCTTGGTTAGCTAGTCAGCACAGTTTTGCTGTGGAAGTGTAAAAATTCTGGTATTCTACCCTGGTACGTGGAATGAAAACTATACAGGACATATAGAAATGAAAGTACAAAAGATGTGGAAACAGATATTGTGTGCTTCTAATGATGTTGCGTAGATCTTAATCCAGATGAAAATAGTATTGGATATGGTGGAAGCTTTTCCGTTTGCAGAGTAAAACAGATTTAGTTTGGTTAAAACAAAAGACTCCATAGCAAGGATTGTGAAATGGAGCTAGGATGACCCTATGTCCCTATTTTATAGGGACAGTCCTGATATTTGGGGATTTTTCTTATATAGGTACCTATTACTCCCCACCCCTGTGCTGATTTTTTACTGCTTTTGGGTCACCCTAAATGGAGCAGATTGGTGAAACAAAAAGTAATGCAGAGTCATACTCTAATAGAAATCAGAACAGGACACTAGTATTCACAGCAAAGAGCCCCTATCAAATATTCAAAGCAAATATGGCTGACATTCAGTCAACTGGTGGTGGTGGTGATTTGTTGAGCGTTGGTCATGTTTCAGGAGGGCCAGTAGATTTCCCTCACTGAGGGAGCCATTGAATATTCCTTACAAGGCTCTATGTTATAGCTATTGGTTTGGACATATCTTGAAACATTTTAAAGCCTGTTTGTGGTCACTGTATGTACTTCTGTTAAGGAGTGTTAATGGTTGCATCCTTTGTTATGTTTATGGGAGGCATCTTAGATTCTTCTGGTCTCTTCAGGGAAATAGGATCTCAGGTGCCATAGCAGAAGCTCTTCACAGGAGTTGCATTAAAAATCCGGACTGATAACTTTTAGGGACAGTTCAGCTGGGTGATAATTTTCAGACTGTAACAGAGGAGGAGGATCACTGGGTCTCATCCACAGGTGTGCCAAAGTCTTTTATGAATTCTGTGTGCTGTAAGTGGTAAAGTTCTGAGCCTGTGTTGTACAACCCACATTCTAGTCTGTCCTTCACACACTTGACACTGGTTGCCAGAGTTCCCAAATGATCTGTGTGGATGATGTGGAGAGAGGTTGTATTTCTGGACAAGTAAATTGATGTCAGTTGGTAGGAGACTATAACTATTCCATCAGCACGTTATTCTAATGACTAGATGGTGTTTTCTACCAGGATATTCTGGATGCTCACCTGACTCAATCTTTCAGAGGCAGATTAGCCTGGTTGATTCTTTTTCCCTTGTGGGAAGGTTAGAAAGCTTTGATATCTGTTTAGAGGAAGTGAAGATCAGACAAGGCTATGAGCATGGTTATCACCTAACCCAGGTTATCAACTAACGTTAAGATAAAATCAAGAGTGTATTCAGCTGTGTGAATATGCCTGGAATGTACCTTGGAGAATCTCATGCTTACCATTGTGGACATGAGGTCCTGAGCCATTGGGATGTGGATGTTGTCAACATAGGTGTTGAAGTCTCCTAGGAGAATAATTTAGGTTATTCCAGTGCCAGGCTTGTCAGTAGTTCTGTTAGTTCCAAAAAGAACCAAGAAGGCTTGTGTATTGGACAGTAGAATTCCAATGCTGATTCCATCTCTGTATTCTTGTTTGCTGAATATATTAGAACAATAATTCATCTTTGGCTAGCTGTATCATCCCCTCTGTTCAGTCTTTATAATGAAATGGTAAAGAATATTGCTCTAGATCGGGGTCGGCAACCTTTCAGAAGTGGTGTGCCGAGTCTTCATTTATTCACTCTAATTTAAGGTTTCGCGTGCCAGTAATACATTTTAATGTTTTTAGAAGGTCTCTTTCTATATGTCTATAATATATAACTAAACTATTGTTGTATGTAAAGTAAATAAGGTTTTAAAAATGTTTAAGAAGCTTCATTTAAAATTAAATTAAAATGCAGAGTCCCCCCAGACCGGTTGCCAGGACCCGGGCAGTGTGAGTGCCACTGAAAATCAGCTCGTGTGCTGCCTTCGGCACACGTGCCATAGGTTGCCTACCCCTGCTCTAGATAGTATAATTCAAATTGAAAGATTGTCTTCTTTTGTAAATAGAAGTGTTGATCTTATATAACAGAATTGTTTGAGGAGATCCATCAAGACCAAGTAATATGAGTGACTACAATTAGTGCTGATTTTGGAATGTATTGGATCCCAGCAGCAACTTACAGTATATTGGAAATGAAAACAGTCTATTGCCTAGGTTTTTAAGTGTTTTGAAGATAGGAACTATACTAAAAACATTTAGAAATAATTAGCAACTGTCCTTTTGGAACAGATGTGAATAAAGAGCATTTAAAAGGGTGTGTCTCATGTAACGTAGAAGTCAAGATTGTTATTCTCATTCGTTTGGCAAATGCAGTGTCTAGAAATAGAATATTAGATACTATGTCAAATTATTATCTTTTTCTTTCATAAAAAGGGGAACTAAGAGGACCCCGGGGAATTATAGACAGGTCAGACTAACTTTGTTACCCGGAAAGATACTAGAACAAATGACTAAACAATCAGTTTGCAAGCACCTAGAAGATAATAGGGTTATAAGATATAGCCAGCATGGATTTGTTGAAAACAAATCATGCCAAACCAACCTAATTTTCTTCTTTGACAGTGTTACTGGGATAGTGGATAAGGGGAAAGCAGTAGACATGATCTATTTTGATTTTAGTAAGGCTTTTGATACAGTCCCACATGACATTCTCATAAGTAAACTAGGGAATTGTAGTCTAGATGAAGTTACTATAACATAGGTGCACACCTGGTTGAAAGACTGTTCTCAAAGAGTAGCTATCAATGGTTCACTGTCAAACTAGGAGGATGTATCTAAGTGGGAACCCACAGAGGTCAGTCCTGGGTCCAGTACTATTCAATATTTTCATTAATGACTTGGATAATGGGGTGAAGCATATGCTTATAACATTTGCAAATGACACCAAGCTGGGAGGGGTTGCAGGCACTTCAGAGGACACAATTATAATTCAAAACAACCTTGACAAATTGGACAATTAGTCTGAAATCAAGATGAAAGATGAAATTCAATAAAGACAAGTACAAAGTACTTCACTTATGAAGGAAAAACAAATGCACAACTGCAAAATGGGAAATAACTGGCTAGGTGTAGAACCTCTGAAAAGGATTTGGGGAAGTGGATCACAAATTGAATATGAGTCAACAATGTCATGCAGTTGTGAAAAAGGCTAATATCATTCTGGGGTATATTAATAAGAGTGTCATGTGTAAAACACGAGAGGTAATTGTCCCCCTCTACTCAGCACTGGTGAGGCCTCAGTTGGAATACTGTGTCCAGTTCTGGGCTCCACACTTCAGGAAAGATGGGGACAAAGTGGAGAGAGTCCAGAGGAGAGCAATAAAGATGATAAAAGGTTTAGAAAACCTGACCCATGAGGAAAGGTGAATAAAACTGGCCATGCTTAGATTTGAGAAAAGGCGACTAAGGGGGGTTCTTCAAATATATTAAGGGCTGTTGAGGATCAGTTGTTCTCCCTGACCACTGAAGGTAGGAGAAGAAGTAATGGGTTTATAATCTGTAGCAGCCCACCAGTTATAGGGAGGAAAGGAAAGGGGGATCCCCTCTTCTGGCTTTGAAACATTCCCCCCCCAACCTTTCCAAGCTCATCATCAGAAGCAAGCTCCCTCCTCATAGACCAGGACCGACCAACTCAAAGTGGTATCAGATCCTTCCAGAACAACAGATGCAAAACCTCATGATCTATTTCCACTGCTACAGTGATCAGCACCGCTCACACACAGCTTTCAGGATCCATGCATCCTGCACATGTCTATCACAACACGTGGTGTACCTCAAACCAGTGCACTAAATGCCCCAATAGCAACTATGTGGGCGAAACCAGATAATCACTATGCGCTCGAATGAACTCACACAGGAAAATGATAAAAGACAAAAACACCACATCACCTCAAGGTGTACATTTGTCTCATTGTACATCTGGCCTATCAGTCCCAATCTTCAAAAGAAGCCTGCACAATATTTTCAAAAGATGAGCCTGGGAGCTTAAATTCATAACTTAGCTAGATACTAAAAATCAAGGATTGAACAGAAACACTGTATTTATGGCTTATTACAGCAGATTGCTGCAACCCACTAATAATGCCCCCTCCCCACCAGCTACTTCCCCTCTGTCCTTCCTTTTCTCCTTATGACTGGAGAGGTGTTAATGGGCCACTTCACCTTGAATGGTCCCTTGAAATATGTGTTAACTACTTAAGGTAAAAAATCTGTTCCACCTTGTATTTAGCAGTAACACTGAATTAGTTTCCCAGACCTGCAGAAGAGTTCTGTGTAAGCTCAAAAGCTTGTCTCTCTCACGAGCAGAAGTTGGTCCAATAAAAGATATTACCTCACTATAGGCGACGCATGGGGGGCATGCGGGGTCCAGTGCCCTCCCCCCATCCCCCAATTTCTGCTCAACCTGCTGGGGAGGGAGAGGGCTCTGTCCTTCTTCCGCCACGCCTGCCCCCCAGCACATTTGGCCCTTTCCTTGGCAGCTGAGCCTGGGCAGGAGCAGAAGGGATGGGACCAGCTGCTTCTCATGCCAGCTGAGGGTGGCCGCTGCTGTGTGCAATGCCTGGCTGGTGAGGCGGCAGCAGCCCACCCTGTCTGTTCCCTGCCTGGGCCCAGCTGCCGGGGCCGGGCCAAGAAAGCCAAAGCCGCACCCTGGCATGTTTCTGGCTTGCTTGGCCCCTGTCCCTGGCTGCCAGGCCCAGGCAGTGAGTACAGGGGGCGGGCCGCCACTGTCTCACCTGCTGGGCTGTCTCTCAGGTAGCTGCTACGCTGTGCAGAGTCAGCAACCCGGAGTGGCCACCTTCAGCCAGCATGAAAAGTGGCTCAGTCCTGCTCCCCACCAGGGCCCGGCTGCCACAGAGAGCAGTCAGGCAAGCTGGGGGGGGGGGAGGGAAGGGAAGGCACAGTGGGAGAAGGTCAGAGCCCCGCACAGGTACCTCTGGTGGGGTGGGGAGAGCACGGAGATCCTGGGCTGGGCGCAGGGCCAGGGGTTGCTGGGGAAGGCACCGGGAGCAGGTTCCCTAGCTTCTGCTCAGCCAGAGGTAAGGGCATTTTCTGCACCCCGTACTAGGGTTACCATCCGTCCGTATTTCCCCGGACACGTCCGGCTTTTGCATCTCTAAATAGCCATCCAGGAGGAATGGGTAACAAGGTTAAAATGTCAGGGTTTTTTTTCTCCCTCGCCTCCCTCCCTCCCTTCCATGCAGAGTGCGACTGCTGATTGGGCGGCTGGGTCGATTGAGCCACTCCCATTGGCCTCCAGCAGCCAGAGTCCTCCCCTGCTCCCCCCTCCCTCTGTCTGCAGCCCTGTGTAACACACAAACCAACCCACCGGGCAGTGTGTTTTGCCTACACGTGGAGCCAGAATGGTAAAAGGAGTCCGGGGGGAGGGGGAAGTCAGGGAGCAGGGGAGTGTTGGATGGGTCCCCGGCCTCCAGCTGCCACGCCCCCCCCGTGCATCCCCCCACTCCCTGCCTGCCTCTCCCTTGCCTGCTTGTACTGCCAGAACCAGCAGCAACTGCTGTCTGCTGCCCCTGGGTCCTAGCGTCCCCCATCCACTAATGGGAAGACAGGCTGCCTTTACCCTGCCTTCCACCCTACCCCTGAACCACTCCAATGCCCCAAACCCCTCAGCCCCAGTCCTCATCCCCCCGCACCCTAATCCTCTGCCCCAGCCCTGAGCCCCCTCCTGCATCATGAACCCCTCATCCTCAGACCCACAGCCCTCACCCCTGCATCCCCTTCTATCCCCGAACTCCCTCCCAAACCCCCTCCCCCTTCCCACACACCCCCTCCTGCCCTCAAACTCCTTCCCAAAGCCTGCACCCCCTCCCTTTGCACCGCCTCCCACCCCCAAACTCCATCCCAGAGCCTGCACCCCTCACCCCCTCCTGTACACCCACCCCCTGCCCCAGCCCAGAGCCTGCACCCAGAATCCAAACTCTATCCCAGAGCCTGCACCCTGCACCCCTCCTGCACCCTAATCCCCAGCCCAGGACCTGCACCCCAGACCTCCTCCCCCCACCCAACCCCCCTCCCAGAGCCTTAGGCAGGTGGGGAGGGGTTCTGGGCACCACCAAAATTTCTACAACCCTGCCACCCATGCGAGTGGATAAGGGTCGGGGCAGTCAGGAGACAGGTAGGGTCCTAGGGGGGCAGTTAGGGTGGGGGGTTCTCAGCAGGGGGCAGTCAGGGGACAAGAAGCAGGGGGGGGGTTGGAGTTCTGAGGGGGGCAGTCAGGGGGTGGGAAGTGGGAGGGAGTGGATGGGGCAGGGCTTCCCCCCCTCCAGTGTCCTCTTTTTTGATTGTGGAAATAGGGTAACCCTACCCTGTACCTCTCCTACTGAGCGAGCTCCGTGGAGAGCTATGAGTCTCCCCAGGCTGGGGCTGGCCCTAGCTGGGTCCAGAGGCATGTGCTTCCCGCTCCTATGGCTCCAGCCCTGCAGGAGCCAGTGGATTGGCTGCCCTGGCCCAGGGAGGTGGGGCTTGAAGTTCCTCCCAGAGACAACATGTGAGGGGGTCACATGTCTCACCCCCTTTTATACAGAAATAAAAGCCTTTCTGACCACCCACTCCTGGATGTCCCCTACCGTCCCACACCGGAACCCATACAGAGTGTCATCAAACAACTACAATACATATTTGATGCGGACTCGAATGCTTGTCTCTCTCATCAGCAGAGGTTGGTCCAATAAAAGATATTACCTCACCCACTTTGCCTCTTAATCCTGGGAGCAACACGGCTACAATGACACTGCATGCATGGAATGTGTTATTGTTAAGGTTTGAAGAATACTGTGGTTAAATTATAAGCCTCTGATGTCTCTCTCGAAGTGGCTTGCCAAAGAAATCTTTGAGGTTTCTATGTCTTCTTTGTTGAACCTTGCAACAATCCATAAATTAGAATGTCCATCAGAGAATCAACAAAATTGCTTTTCTAAGAGTCTGGGTGCTACCCAGACTAACAAAATACTGACTCATGGCCAACATAAACCTTGGAAAGGGTGATTGACATGTGAGAGCATGATTGCTTTGGCTCATCCACTCCAGCTTTGTGTGTCTCTTGTTACAACTAAGATGAAGAATGTCATTCTGTCAAAGGAGGGTTCTAAGCGCGCTCACCAGCTTTCCTAAAATCAAATACTGCTTTCGTTCCTTCCACTGTCTTTTAGATTACTCTAGCTCTAACATCCTCAGTAGCAGGAGGCTTTGGTGTCAGTTTATATATTGACTTCCTATCAAATAGAGAGTCTGGCAAAAAGATTCAGAGAATCCACTGACATCACTAGTGGAGAAAGACATTTAAAGTATCTTAATTATTTATTGCCTAGTATTACCTTAGTGCCCGGAAGCCCCAGTCAGGATTGGACCCCACTGCACTTGATTCTGTACTAACAGAGAAGTAGATATTGGCTCTAGGTTGGATATTAGGAAACATTATTTCACTAGGAGGGTGGTGAAGCACTGGAATGGGTTACCTAGGGAGGTAGTGGAATCTCCATCCTTAGAGGTTTTTAAGGCCCGGCTTGACAAAGCCTTGGCTGGGATGATTTAGTTGGTGTTGGTCCTGCTTTGAGCAGAGGGTTGGACTAGATGATCTCCTGAGGTTTCTTCCAACCCTAATATTCTATGATTCTATGAGCCTGACAGTTGTTGAGCGGGGTACACATACTAATGTAGCATTCGGATCCAGCATTTAAAAGAGACCTGCATCATCTGGGTAATAAAAATCAGTTGTGCCCACAGTTCTCAACAGTGTTTGGTTTTGTATGCCCAAGCATAGGCTTTGTATGGATTGCCTGATTTTTCTCCTTCTCTTTTTCTTTCTTCTGTCTCTACCCTTGAATCTAAAGCATTCTCTCCATTGAGCATTTGCAGAACAGGCAGTACCACCAGTGGATCTTAGTCATGTTATAAAGGAACCATTTATCTCAGAATGAGATTGTACTCTCAATTCCATTTCCCTTATATCCCTGCTAATACTTTTTATAAGTAGCTGAAAGCTTGTTTTGCTTCCATTTGTCCAGCAAATGTTTAGATTAATGAGGGTCTCAGTGATGTCCAGAGCTGAAATACAAATTTCTGGACAAAACTCAAGGTTTAAAAGCTTTGAATGAACAAACTAAGATCAGGGCTTACAAATTGTTAAGTGTACGCGTTGTAATAACTCATAGAGACTTTTGTAGCTGTCATAAGTGTGGTAAAGTGAGGTGAGATGTTAGCAACATGGTAGCATTGAGGCTTAGCGAAATTTACAAATTGAAGTGCAAGTGGTTTGGTCTGAAGAGCAGTAAAGATTAAGCCATGGCTGAATGGGCTCCGTTTGATTCAATTTGTATTTAAAGTTCAAAGTTGCTGGATTAGCCTTTTCATGTGTAATAAAAACAGCCTGGTAAATAGGTTTTGACTTTTTGTTTTCCCTGGTGATATTCTGTATAAATTCATGTACAGTAATTTGTGTAAATTTTAATTTTAAGATATGTCTAGAATTTATGAGTATTTGGTTTCAAGGAATAAGCTAGCTCTTTGCTCAAAAGAGGTGTCACCTAAGAAAGACAGCAGATCTTTTTTTGTAGTTTGGCACTTTAAAGAGTTGGAAGGAAAATACTTTGTTCAGCAAAGTGTTATAACATCCCACATTGTGTAAAGCATAACTGTATAAAATATGATTTATATTTGACAATAAAGGGCCAAATCCTGAAGTCTTTACTCAGGCAAAAACTTCCATTATTAGATCCAAAGTACTGAATTGCATCTGGCATTTCTAAACTAACTGCTGTGGCATCAGCCATTTTTTGAAGAGAAAAGACATTGGTAACACTGGTCGTGTGATTGTAATAGGGTCTATTCTCTCCACAAACTTTAACAGCTAGTATTGCAATTAATCAGAGATACTTGCAGCTGTGGAGAAAAAGGTATATCCCTGAGATTGTAAACTCATTTCCATCCTTCTGTGAGACTTTATATAAGACTAGATGCCACTCTTTGCTCAAAGTTCCCTCAACTATACCAATATTTACTGAGTGCCCCCAGGAGACAGGCATTCAGTTCATTTATTCATTTAATACTTACTCTGTTTTCATTTTAAGTCTGTGGTTTGTATTTCTGTTCTGATGCTTGCTTCCACTCCCATGTGAATTCCCAACATGAGCTATATTTAAGATGTTCTGTCAACCACAGAAGTCCACTGGAACATGGCATGGGGCCTGTCACATTTAAATGCCATTGTCTTAGTACACTCTGCAATTTTGAAAAAAAAAAAGTTTTAAATGTTATAATAGTCAACTGTCAAAGAGCATGCCTTCTCTGCAGTGCCCGGTATGATTCTGCTGAGTCCTGCCTCCATTTCCCTTACCCTTAAGGCACCCTTAAAAAGTCCACACAGTCCAGATATTCAAGCCGTTCTCCTTTCTGGGGTCCATTTTATTAAGTTCTGCACAAAGTGTTTCAAAAGAAAATTGAAAGATCAATCAAATTGAAACTTCATCTCAATTTTCAGCGGGGTCAAGCCCCTCTGTGGCATGGCCCACTTGCTCTGGCAATGCATGGAGGGCCATGTGGGGTCATGTGCCCCTCCCAGATTTCTGCCAGGGTTTGCTGGCCCCGTTGAGTCACATGGTACGGCCGGGCCCCCTCGCTGCATGGTAGATGCCGGGCACGTGCCGGCAAGTTGCATCCCACGGGGAGAGGCAGGAGCAACAGCTGGGTGCTGCAGGGAGAGGTTGCTGCTTTCTGGAAGGGGAGACTGAGGGTAAGGGGGTGGGCGTGACTCAAGCAGTTCCAGGGGTGGCCGAACTTTTAAATTATGCCCCCCCCCCCCACTATCAGCAGGTATGGGTTATCCCTGCTTCTGCCTCTGCTCAAGTCCACAAACCACTCAGAGACCTTTGTGCTGATAAAACACCCAGTGCAGTTTACTTACAATGTTGATTCCCACCATTCTTGTAACCATACAGACTTACTCCTACAGACTTAGAGAGCCTTCAGTTCTTCAAGATGTGTCTCCCTATGGGTGCTCCACTACCCGTCCTCCTCCCCTCTGTTTTGGAGCCAAAAACATATGTGTTGCGGCAGAGAGGGAACTGGGGATGGTTGGACCGCACAACGTTATATATATGTCCAGCACACAGCACGATGGGGGGAGGTGCGCATGTGCGGTCCGATCCCAGGTGCAGGGGGCACTGCCACACCTACAAGTTGAGCACCCATAGGGACACACGTCTTGAAGAACCTCACTTACTGCACAGGGTAAGTAATCTTCTCCTCCTGAGGCAAGCAGGGAAGATCAATTAATTAATTAATCAATCAATCAATCTCTCTCTCTCTCTCTCTCTGTCTGCTCCTCCCCTCCTACTTCTTTTTTGTGCCTTTTTGTATCCTCTGCCTAATGACTTAATTAGTCTTTAAGCTTTCCTCCTCCCTCCTCCCCCCCCAATTAGGCACAGCTCTTCTTAACAATGTTTGTTCTGCAGTGTTTAATTGGAGCTGCAGTAACCACAGTGCTGGCTCAGCTGTTATTGCCCAGCACTCTGTCACACACCTCCCCCCGCTTACCTAGCAGTAAGATTTTTCTTTCCCCATGCTCCATCTCGCTTAGTGGAGGTGCCACCCTGCAGGAGTCTCTCCCTGTCCCTAGTCTGATCATCTGGTCATCTTTGTGGGATCTGCTCATTCTCCATCCACAAAAATCACTTTGTGAGGGGAGGAGACCCACCCCAGCTCCATCTCAGCCTGCAAGTCTTCACACCATGGGCACCGTAGGGATACTCCCCTTATTCTCCCCATTTATATCTGGCAAAGGATTGAGGTTACTCCCTTTATCCTCCTGACCAGTTAGGGGCTCAGGTTTTCCCAACCCTCCAAACTGTGCCTGGGTTTCTTCTCCTTGGGTTGTGTTGCAGGGGTTCCATCAACCTCTACTGAGGAGCTTGGGCTTCCTTAATTCCCATCCCCCCCACCTTCAATTGCCTGGGGAAGTCTTCTTTCCTCTTGACTTGGGTGCTGTTGACTAGGGACTTATACAGTTTCTCCTATGGGTTCAGTTTTTTCTCTTATGAACATAGAATGTGTCCATGTGGATAGTTGCTCCCGAAATCATCCAGTGAGCCTTTGCCAGCTCCCACTTGACAAGGGAGCAAGCTGAGGCTGTATCCACAAAGCCCCTCTGGAGTTTCCTCCTTGTCCTCGCCCAGCCACAAAACTCAACAAAACCACAGTCCATATACAGGCAGTTCCTTTTTGTGTGTCACTGTCACGCGCCCTGATAACATGTAATGGGATGAGCCCCAGCCGGAACTCCTTGGGGTTCTTCCTTCTTGCTCTCCACACCCCTTCCTGCTGTGGTTTCTCCAGTCTTCCTCCCAAGCTCTAGACCCTTAACTGGTTGTCCTTCTTTCCCAGAAGAGTCTGCCTCTGTGTATTCCTCAGTCAATTTCACAGCTGCATCCGCTGTACCTGGTGGATGCTGTCTAACCCATGCTTAGAGGTTCTTAGGGAGGCCTTGAAGGAACTGTTCTAGCACTACAGTATCCATTATTTTCCCCACTGTTTGGGTGTCTAGTTTTAACCAGCGGGTGGCCAGTCCATCAAGCCTTGGGTGAATGCCTGGGCCTGTAAACCCCCAGTCCACCTTGTGGATCAGGACTTTTGGCGGTACTTCTCAGTAGACAGACTCACCTGATCCAGGCTGTCTGCCCTCATCACCTCAGAATTCCTGGCCTGCTCCTCACTCATAGCCATATAGGCTGCTTGGGCTTCCTCTGCCAGATAGGGAGCCAGCCACAGAGCCCCGGTTGCCTGCACCCATAGCTTAGGGTTACCATTCGTCCGGATTCCCCCGGACATGTCCGGCTTTTTAGAGTTAAAAATAGCGTCCGGGGGGAATTTGTCAATGTCTGGACTTCCCCCCCCCCCATGCAGAGCGTGCGCGGCTTACAGGGCAGCCGGCCGGATCATGCCACTCACACGGGCTCCGGCAACCAGAGCCCTTCCTTCACTTCCCCCCTCCTCTCCCCTGAAACTTGAGACCAGTCCCCTCCTCTCTCTCCGTCCCCCTCCCCCTCCCTCTCTGCATTCGCAGATCGCCGGCTGGCTGTTCGCCTCAGTCTCCGGCAGTCTGGAGCTCCAACCCTGCTCCCCTCCCCCGCTGTCGAGCGCGCTGCTCTGCAGCACGGTAAGGGGGCCGGGGGTCAGAGAAGCGGCAGGGAGGTTCTGGGGGGGTAGTCAAGAGACAGGGAGCAGAGGGGAGGGTTGGATGGGTCAGGAGTTCGGGGGGTGCTGTCTGGGGGTTGGGGGTGTAAGGTTTTGGGCAGTCAGGGTACAGGTGGGGGGTCTCAGGAGGGGGCAGTTAGGGGACAAGGCACAGGGAGGCTTAGGTAGGGGGTAGGGTTCTGGAGGGCAGTTAGGAGCAGGGGTCCCAGGAGGGTGGGGACAGGGAGCAGAGGGGTTTAGATAGGTCAGGAGTTCGGGGGGGGGCTGTCAGGGGGTGGGGGTGTGGATAAAGGTTGGGGCAGTCAGGGGACAGGTAGGGGGTAGGGTCCTAGGGGGCCAGTTAGGATGTGGGGAAGGTCTCAGGAGGGGGCAGTCAGGGGACAAGAGGTAGGGAGACTTAGGGAGGGGGTGGAGTCCTGGGGGGCAGTTAGGGGCAGGGGTCCCTGGAGGGGGCAGTCAGGGGACAAGGAGTGGGGGGGAGGGTTGGGGGTTCTGAGGGGGCAGGAAGTGGGAGGGAGTGGAAGGGGCAGGGGCGGGGCTAGGACAGGACGGGGGCAGGGCTCCTCCCGTCCTCTTTTTTGATTGTTGAAATATGGTAACCCTACCATAGCTATCCTCTCCAAAGTGCCCAGGAATGCATCAGGGTCATCTGCATGGCTAATCTTATGTAGTCCTATGCCCTGTGTCCAGGCGCCATCACCCACCATGGGATTCACCACCTTCTGTAGGAGCTACTGCTGCACATTGGTTTGTTCCCTTATGAAATCTTGCAAGCTTTTCTGTTGCTCTGCCTGCCAGTTAAGCAAAGCCTGCCTCTCTATGTTGGTGGGATTGTTCAAATCTTTGCAGGGTCTTCTGCATTTCTTCTTACTGTTTTACCAGCCATTGCAGGGTCTCCTCCATCATCCCGGCCACCAAACCCTTGTGCTGGCTAAGATCCCAAACAAGCCCCCACATGTGGCAGGCTCACTCGCTCCTGCCTCTGCTCAAGTCCACAAACCTCTGAGAGACCTTCATGCTGATAAAACACCTGGAGCAGTTTATTTACAATGTTGATTCCCACCACCCTTGTACAACATTCCACCTTAGTCCCACAGACTGTGGGAGCCTTCAGGCCCAGAGGCAAGCAGGGAAGATCAATCTCTCTCTCCCTCTCTCTACTTCTTCTTTTTTTTGCCTAATGGCTTAATTAGCCTTCCAGCTCTCCTCAGCCTCCCAATTAGGGAGGTACAGCTCTTCTTAACAAGGTCTGTTCTGCAGTGTTTAATTGAAGCTCAGTGACCAGAAAGTTGGCTCATCTGTTATTGCCTAGCATTCTCCCCCACCCTCCTCCCTGAGGGTCTATCCTTTCTTTAAAAATTTGTTTATTTCATCCCAATCCCAAACTGGGCACAGCTCTTCCTCGCTGAGAGTCTGTCTTCCTGCTCTCTTGGCACTTCTTCCCTGGAATTTGGCCTTCTCCACAGGCTTCCTTTCTGATGCTTGTTAACTCTTGGCCCTGAAGGAACCTTCTTATTCCCTGCAGTGTCTGCAGGTATCGGCCTAGCCCACTTACAGCTGTCTTCCCCTTTATAAGTTCCCGCTGCCTTTCCTTGAGCCCAGTTGTGCAGCAGGTAACCAGTCCAAGTGCCCTTGGACTCTGCTCCCTTTATTGAAGGAACCAATTAAATGTGGCAACAATGTATTACAAGCTTTGGATACCAGTGAAATATACTTTTAAAAAAGATGTTAACAGTCTCTGACCACTCCTGGCTCGATCCATGCTCCGGCAAACTTCTATAGTAATTGTGACATGAGCAGCATAATACTTTCTGGGGCTTCATAACAGAGCAGAGCTGTTGGACCTACTTTAAGAATGAAAACAAAGTCAGTTCCGAGGTGAAAAGCTTCAGCCTAGGCCTCTACTTCTGGGGGTGTAAAATTCCTTGTTGACATTACTGTGCCTGTGTAAATATATATGTGCACTCTTGAACACTGTTTACACTTGCATGCACACAAATGAATGAGTAAATGCTGATGCAAATTCTAGCACTTGGGTCCTACCTAGTGTGCATGTGTAATTGACAGGATAGTCTGGCTCCTTTTAAGAGTACCACTGTAGGAATTTTTAAAGTGTGTTTATACCTGTGAACAGTGATGAGCTGCCAAAAAATTAACAACCGGTTCCCTCCTCCTCACCCCAGGAGGGGGTCGTGGCCATCCCCCCGCCCCCCAGGACTCCTGCCCCATTCAAGCCCCCACGTTCCTTGACGCCCCCCCCCCGGGATCCCTGCCCCATCCACCTCCCTCCCTGTCCCCTGACTGCCCCCTGCCGCCCCATCTAACCTCTCCTCTCATTCCTGATGGCCCCCCAGGATTTCTGCCCCATCCAAGTACCCCTTCTCTCTGTCCCCTGACTGCCCCTGGAACCCCTGCCCCTGACTGCCCCCAGCCTGCCCCATCCAACCCCTCCTCTGATTCCTGATGGCCCCCCAGGACCCCTGCCCCATCCAACTACCCCTTCTCTCTGTCCCGACTGCCCCTGGAACCCCTGCTCCTGACTGCCCCCCACCGCCCCATCCAACCCCTGCTCCTTCCTGACTGCCCCCCCCCGGACCCTTGCCCCCATTCAATCCCCGTTCCCTGCCCTCTGACCCCCCTGATCCTATCCACCCCCCTGAACTCTCCTGCCCTCTTCCAACACCCCCTCCCTGCTCCCTGCCCCCTTACCGTGCTGGAGGCCGAACCGGGGGCGCTGGGCTGGGCTGGGTCCGGGCCAAAGCCGCTCGGCCAGAGTCAGGGTGCTCGGCTGGGGCCGGGCTGAAGCCGTTCGGCTGGGGCCGGGGCGCTCGGCCAGAGCCACAGCCGGGGCGCTCGGCCGGAGCCGCTCAGCTGGGGCTGGGCCAAAGACTCTTTGCCGGAGCCGGGGCACTGGGCTGGAGCCGCTCGGCTGGAGCAGGACTGGGCTGGGCTGCGCCATGCCTCTCTGGAGCCCTCCTCGCACCCCTCACCCCAGCTTATCTTGCGAAGCCGCCGCTTGTTTCTGAACCCTCCCAGGCTTCCCGCGCGAACATCTGATTCGTGGAAAGCAGGGGAGGGGGAGAAGAAGGGGGGCAGAGCGTTCAGGGGAGGAGCCGAGGAAGCAGAGGTGAGCTGGGGCCAGTTGTTAAATTTAAAAGCCCTTTTAGAACCAGTTGTCCCACGCGGAACAACCGGTTCTAAAAGAGCTTCTAAATTTAACAACCGGTTCCTGCGAACCGGTGTGAACCGGCTCCAGCTCACCATTGCCTGTGAATCTATGGTTGCACCTGCTCACTTGGAGGTTACTAAGAGGCCAGGCTGAAAAATTTGGCCTTTAATATGTAATGTGCTGACTCTCTCTCTTAGCATGGCTGTTAGAAGTTTCCAACATATATTGCATTAGATGAGTAAGTTTTGTCAAAAGTTTTACAAATGACCTTTAATTATTAGTAGCAATCATGTTCACGCATTCTGATGATTGTTAAACCAGTTGTAGAGTAAGATAAGTGTTAATTTATAATTCCTTTCCTACTTCACTGTGAAATACAATTTCTAGTTCATACTGCAGGTGGCATTATGTAAAAGGAGGCAGGTTTTTTAAATGTGTGCAGTGAACAAGTTGTCACTAACTTGCCAAGTTGGAAAATGAAATGTATAGAGCCTTGGCAAACCAAGTTGAGTTCAGCCTGAATAACATTGCTACTGTAGCAACATATGTCATTACAAGAGCTTCAGAAATGGACTTCCATGACCCTTAAACTTGTTAGAATGTCAGATCACTTGTGTTCTCTGACGGAGAGATAATATTTTCATGAATAATTCAGTCTTCCTCATTTGCCAGTTCAGAGATGTCTGGTTGCAATCTCTAGTTATCATTCTAATTTAAGTATCAGAGGGTAGCCGTGTTAGTCTGTATCTACAAAAACAACAAGGAGTCTGGTGGCACCTTAAAGACTAACAGATTTATTTGGGCATAAGCTTTCGTGGGTAAAAACCTCACTTCTTAAGTGACATTCTAATTTAAGCCTCTTGCTGGGAATTTTAAACATATTTATTCCCAATTAAAAATAATTATACAGCTTTACAGAGAGCTTAAACTAACTGTGTCTTTTGTTTCCTTCCTTGAAGAGCATATGGGTTAGTACCTATGTATTTACAGTATGCTTTGCTGCTAACGTGGGACTATTGTATGGAGTTGTCTGCACTATAGTTATAGTGATTTTCCGCTTCCAAAGGTGAGACATCATTTGTTCTTGAAATGTTCTAGAAATAAATCATTGTGACATATATTGCTCCACTCTCAGTATAGATGTACAATACACTGGGTTAAATAATGAAATCTCATTTTTTGTAACTAATTGTAGATATAAGGACACTAAAAATCAGTGATTATTTGTATAATGCCCTAACTACTAAGTGCAATAATGGCTTTGAAATGCACTGCGTAGCGTGTCTTAATGCTCTTATAAAAAGGAATTTACACTTACAAATAAAAAGAAAACTGGTCAGACCGGTGCATTTACTGGACATTAAAGAATTCTAAAACAGTTTCATAAAGTGAAATTATTTTATGATTTTTTTAAATAATTACAAATCTCTAGGACACATACGGTAAATCAAAGCTAGGGTAAGATCAATAATAAGGTCAATACAAATTTCCTTCCATTAGAGCCTTTTTTTGCTCATTGAAAAGTGCAGGATATCTGGCAAGCCTTAGTTACTGAGTGTCATTATAAACTGTACTGAAGGAGCCGCCAGCTGACATTCTACACATTTTAAAATGTTGTAATAAAAACCAATAGGAAAACCGTTCCAGTGTTTAAAGAAAAAAAACCACACACTGTAAATTCTGTGTACAAGTTCCAAAAAACAAACAAAGAAAAAAACTACAAATAGCATTTCTTAATATGCATTATTTTCACAGTACAACTAAATAACTATGCTTAGGTTTTGAATAAAGGAAAATATTCTTTGAGGTTAGTGATCCTCCCAGTGCTGGTAAACCAATGATCTTGTAAGTTACCTACCCCATGCGACTGGTTGCTCATGGTTTCCATATGTTGAGACAACTATTGAAATATTTGTATTTTGTCACACAAAGATGTCTCAGTTTTGCAGATAGCAAGTGAATGCCATTTATAACCCACATCTCTGTAGTAACTTTAATTTTCCAGGCCAATATTTTTTTCTCTTCCTCGTGTTCATATTTTGCAGGTAAATGTAGGCTAACTAAATCCAGTGATGAGTAGTAAACCATCACTTTTTCTTTTCAAGAATGTGGACATAGATTTCACAACCCGTTGAGGGCTATGCCTACAATGTGAGTTAGGGATGTGACTCCTCTATATGTGTACACATCCTTGCGCTAGCTCTTAGTGAGCTAGCATGAGTTAGGGATATAAAATAGTAAACAGTTAACCAGGGCCGGCTTTAGGCCAATTCAACCAGTTCCCCGGAATCGGGCCCCGCGCCTAAGAGGTCCCCGTGCCCAAGCCCTGGTACAGCGTACCGGCAAGAGCTGGTGCGCCGTACTGGGGTGGCCCGGCTTCCCCAGGGGGCAATTCCCAGGCCCTTTAAATTGCCACCAGAGCCCCACTGCTGGAGCCCTGGGGTAGGGCTGCGGGGCTCTGGGGGCTATTTAAAAAGTCCGGGGCTCCCGCTGCCTCTACCGCCCCGGCCCTTTAAATAGCTGCCAGAGTCCCGCCGCTTCCCCAGGGCTCCTGCGCCTATTTAAAGGGCCAGGGCGGTAGAAGCAGGGGAGCCCCGAGCCCTTTAAATAGTCCCGAGAGCCCTGGGATAGCGGGGGGCTCAGAGGCTATTTAAAGGCTGTGGCTCCAGCTGCCTCTGCTGCATCCTCTGCCTGCACCAGCCCTGCACCCCCTGCCCTGCCCGCAGCCAGCCCCTGTCTCCAGCCAGCCCTGCACCCCCTGCCCGCACCAGCCCTGCACCCCCTGCCTTGTCTGCACCAGCCCTGCTCCCCTGCTCTGCCTGCAGCCAGCCCTGCACCCCCTGCCCTGTCTCCAGCCAACCCCTGCCGCACCCCCCTGCCTGAGGTCCCGCACTCCTCTGTCTCCAGCCCTGCCAACCCCTGCCGCACCCCCCTGCGGCCCTGCCTGAAGCCAGCCAGCCCACCCCACACCCCTTGCCCTGCCTGCAGCCAGACCCTACCTCCAGTCAGCCCCTGCCCTGCCCTGCCTCCAGCCAGCCCCATGTCCACTGGTGCCCTGCAGTTCCCAGGGCAGTAACCCTGCACACCTGCTTCAATGAGTGGGGCAGGGAGTGTGCACGCCACATCCCCAGGGAGTGGCGGGGACCCACACATGTGAAACGGAGCTCATTAATAACCGATCAACAGCATATATGACACAATGTACATAATATATAATTTTATTATTTATATAGTTATGGAAAGTAAATAATACAAGGAAGAAATGAAAGGGTTTTTTTTACAGGGTTTTTTGTTGTTCTTGTTAGTCATCCCTGCCGGGGCCCTGCCGAAAATGTTCGCATTGGGCCGTGCACTTCCTAAAGCCGGCCCTGCAGTTAACCAGTGACCATTAGTCTTACTGGTTAACCCAGCCTAACCGTTAACCCCCAGCTCAGCCTGGGCTGGCTGGAGCAGCCCCAGCTACGCCAGCTGGCCAGCCGGAGCAGCAGCCTCGGGCTGCACCGGCCGACCCCAGGAGCAGCCCCGGGCCGTGCCAGCCGGCCACCCCAGCACAGCCCCAGCCCTGTGCCCACTGGCTGGAGCAGCCCCAGCCCCTCTCCCTTTTATGGGTTAACCAGTTAAACGATATAATTTTAATTGTTTTAACGGTTTACTTTTAAAACAATATTTACATCCTAGCATGACTATAAATAACAGTATACCTACAGTTGCGTGGGGAGCAGCAGCAGAGGCACAGCTGAGCCGTACCAAGTACAAATTTGTCTGTAACTCAATGAGAACTAGTGTGAGTGTGTGTACAGGAGCCTGGGAAGCAAACCCTTAGCTCATAGGGTAGGCATAGCTTATACGTTTAGGTCACGGGGTGTCTCTTACTCTGTGTTTGTATAGCACCTAGCACAACAAAGCCCAAGTTCTGATTGAGGTCTTTGGGTGGAACAATGATACAAATAATAAATACAGTCACGGGCACGAACTTTGTGATTTGGCAGGGCATGCTCCAGCCCCACTCCGTCCCAGGCCCTGCCCCCACTCCGTCCCAGGCCCTGCCCCCACTCCATCCCAGCCTTCAAAGCCACACTCCCAGCCCGCCTCTTCCCCCTGCCCTGAGGGACGACTGGTGCCTCCCATACTGGTGGGGGCACAATCTAAAGGGGAGGTCAGGTCACGTGTCCCCCCGACCTGGCAACCCCGCCCCGGGGCCACCACACTCTCCCACCCCACATTACCTGCAGGGGGAACACTCTGTCCTCCCACCGCACCTGACTGCCCAGGCGGGGAGCAGGAGGGAGCCGCTTCTAATGCTGGCCCCTGCCAGTCGCTGCTCTGCAGCCCGGCAGCTACCTGAGAGAGCCTGGTTGGGGAGACAGCTGCTCCCTGCCCGGCCTCAGCTGCCGGGGACCACGGCTGAGTGAGCCAGAAACGTGCTGCGGGGAGGGAGTCTGTGGCTCGCTCACCCCCAGGCACCTGAAGCCGGGCGGTGTGTGGAAGCCACCTCCTCAGCCAGGCCCTCTCAGGCAGCTGCCAGCCCGCCACGCTGCACAGCAGTGTCTGAACAGTTGATCTGCAAGAGGTGGGAGGCACTGTGGGGGAGGGGACGTGCTGATTGGTGGGGCCCGCTGCTGGCAGGAGGTGCTGGAGGGGGAGGTAGGAGGGCCCCACCAGTGGATGCTAAGCACCCACAGTGTTTTTCTTTGGTTGCTCCCGTCCCAGACCACCCATGAAGTCAGTGCCTATTAATATAGTTTCAGAGGCATAACAGGAGTAACATTTACATAAGTGAAGATTAATATTACTTTACAAAAAAGTCCCATTTTTCATACTTTAAATTGAAAAATAAAGCTACAGAAATTTTGAAGTTATATTGGGTTATAACAACTTTTCAGAATTTAAAGAGGCTACAGAACCAACCTAAACCTACCTAGCTGTCTAACATTTGTACACTTGAAGGATATTTTTCCCAGTAACTGCCTGTCCTGATTTTTATAGAATGATTACAATATGAAATGTACTTTAAACATGCAAATATATATATATAGCAATTCTGTTGTTAGAACACTGCAGCCCTCTATTATATTTTAGACCTGTATCTCTACCTATCCATATTCAAGATTACTGTGTGGATGATCTGCTTCACAACTTTTCTTCATGTATTGATTACAGAGCAAAGACACTGAGTTTGAAAAATATGAAAGAAGTGGAATGTAAATTCAAAACAGAAGCTGATCATGTAAGTGTACTCTTCCTCTATTCTTCTATCCCTTATTAATCTATAGCTTTTTATCTCTATAGTTTGTTACAAAGGTTATAAGAGTAAGTGCACTCAAAAAATTACAATTACATGGTCATTTCTAGAACTAGTGGAAATATATGCCATGGAAATCTTGTGTTTTGGGTCTCTTTATGGGTTTCAATTATGTATGCAGAATATTAAGTTTATGTAAAAAATTAAGGGTTCTAGTCAATGGTTATCTGTGAATTTCAATTTATGGAAGTTCATCTTCTATTGGAGTTTGCCTCTCATGGGAAAAGTTGCCTGAGTCCCACAGGTTTTGGGGGATCTATTAGTAACCAGTGGTTTCCAAACAGTTACTACTTGTCTCTTTCCTTCTGTTTGATTTCCTTATACCTCTGCAACCCTTTGACATTCTGTATGTGCATGAGCCCCTTCCCAGCCATGATTCAGTCCTATCTGCTCATCCAGAACCTGATTTTTCACAGTGCACCCACATGTGGTGGGGAAAGGGAGGAGGGTTGCATGGAGCTGGCACAGACCCCTTTTAACACCTCTCAGCCAAGATCATCTTGGTCAGGATCCACTTGAGAAGTAGATGGAATGATCCTACCTCAAGAAACTGTTTCTGAACTTACAGTCTCACCTGTCTTTTATCCTCCCAATCGCAGATTACAATTTTTTTGCTTATTTTCCATTATAGTTATAATTACTTTGTATTACAATAGTGCCTGTGGGCTCCAGGTGAGATCAAGGCTCCATTGTGTCAAGCACTCTACACATAGATAATCAAAAACACCCTGCTCAAATAGACAGACCAAAAGTTAAAGGGGAAACAAAGGTGCAGTCAGGGGTGCTGTAACAATTTTTATAGTGTCAGTGCTTAGAGCCATTGAACCAAACTGTAAACCCTGTATATAATGGAAACTACTTCAAGCCAGAGGATGCGGTAGCAGCTGCCCCCGCTTCTCCAGTTTGAGCACCTATGGGTGCAGTGACTTGCCCAAAATCAAACAGCACATCAGTGGCTGTGCTAGAAAAAGAACCCAGCTCTCCTGATTTCTAGTCCAATGCCCTATCCTAATAAACCATTCTGCCCTCTCAGTGTGGCATTTTCTGCTGTGTCCACATGACTTTTCAAATATCCATCCATCCAGTCTTCTTAATAGTTGTTAGCAACATGCCTGCCAGTTATTATCTCATTAGTGAAACTCTCCAATCCAAATTATTCATTTTTTGATATCTGAATTACCTCTTGAATCTGGGTTATCTTGGACTCAAAAGTTGAGTTTGCCCAAGAGGATTTACTGTTTGGCGTGCTGAAACATTTTGAGTGACAAGGCTGAAAACAGTGGTAAGCAAGAGAGGGGAGGATTCTAAAATGCTAGTTAAAAACAATGTTGTGATACCTGTCCCAGTTGTTGATTATTAGATCAAATTTCAGCATTAAGAAAAAAAAGTTAAAGGAACTTTGTTAGAGTTACATGACCCAAAATTTGATCTATATTTCTTTCTCTTAAAAGGAATTTTTAAAAATATTTTTCATCTCTTTTCTCCAAGTTTCTGTTTTAGCTCTCTTTTTCCCTAAATCACCAAGAAAGATCAATGCCTGAGAACATACAATAACAAACTAGCCTACGCACTGTGGAGGGAATAAAGTTTTAGTAAGGAAGCAGGTTTCTCAAGAGTTTATTACAGAAAACAAAGAGGAAAAACATTTTCAAGATTAAGAAAACTGCCTTGGCACATGCCTTTTAATTTAATTTAGAACTGCTGGGTTGCAGTTGTTTACAGTGAGTTTTTAAATGTGTGAATGCTGGAGTTGTTGAGGCTCCCCTTGAAAATGACAACTTAGAGATGAACAGGATACCTAAACATGAAAATATGCAAATTTAATCATCTGTCATACTATCAAGGTGCTGAGGATTTATAGGGGTTATTCCATCAATAAGCGAACAGAAACTTCAATATGGAAAATATTGAGAGAATGCTTCCTAAAAAACATGTGAAACATGTCACATCACAGACACTATTAAGATCAAACTCTTGCCAAAATGTATGTGGTGCTGAGTAATGCCCACAGCAGCTGTGGATGTCCTTAGGAAACTAGTGAATAGACTGCTTCAAACAGTTTTCTTTCCTCCTTGGGAAGGATACATTGTAAAGGAGCTCAGTTTTTCTCAGAATGATAGAGATCAGATTTTGAAATGCATCCAGAATGTAGCTAGAACTAAACCAGATCTGAATTTGTCACAGTTCCCCTCAACCATATCCTGAGGAAAGTTTGATTTTGATAGGGTCTCCTGGTTGGTATTCTTGGACTGGGAGGGTTTAGGGCTGTAATGAAATGCTAAAATGTATTATACTGTTTAGCTACTGGGTGGTGCTGTGTGTAACATACCTTATTTAAGCTAACCTCAGCCATTCTTCATCATGTTCCTATTACGTCTCTGGTGTTTAGCACAGGCGCCAACTTTCTTTGGCGCCGGTGAGTGCTCGCCCCCGACTCCGCCCCCTCCCTGCCCCTATTGGACCTCTCCCCAAATCCTCGTCCTGGCCCTGCCTCTTCCACGAGCTCATCACATTCCTCCTCCTCCCCCTCCCTCCCACCGCTTGCTGCGTGAAACAGCTGTTTCGTGGCGTAAGCACTGGAAGCAGAAAAGAACTGGATTAGATGCTGTTGAGATACCACCATATATTGATAAGGTCAATTCAGTTTAACACAATAGCTAAATATGTTTCTGGGAGAAATCTGGTAGTAGCAGACACTCTCTCATGCAGCCCAGTATTGTACTCAATTACTCATGAGCTCAAAAATGATGTAAAGGATGTGGATGCTGTGGACTCATACAGACCTGTGTCAGAAAAGTACACCTGCTTGACTGACACACAACTTCAAGAAGTTCTAAATTACATCAGAGCTGGCTGGTCCAAGTGTTTAAGGGACACTAAGGAGATGAAGTGGGTGAGATAATATCTTTTCATTGGACCAATTTCTGTTGGTAAGAGAGACAAGCTTTTGAGCTTACACAGAGCTCTTCTTCAGGTCAGGTCAGGGATATTAAGGAAGTGTCGAGAGACTACTTTGTAGTACGTGGACAATTAAATGGTCTCGTGATTAAAAGTGACTGAATTGTAATTCCAAATGAAATGAGAAGAGAAATCCTAACCCTCATCCATGAAGGACATCAAGGATTAACTAAATTCCATGCTGGACCAACCAGTTAGTGTGATGGCTGGACATCAGCAAGGACATAAAGAATAAGGCATTTGCATGTGAACACTGCAGAACTAACAGACCAACACAACAGAAAGAACCTTTAAATACAACACCTCTACCAGACAGACCTTGGGAGAGATTAGCTGCAGATTTATGTGAATTCAGAAGACCTCCTTACTTGGTCATAGTGGATTATCTTTCCAGGTATATAGAAGTAATGTACTTGAAAGACATGGCATGTTGAAGAACATATTGAAAAACTGAAGTGCACTTTTGCTCATTTTGTTATTACTGAACAGCTAGTGATGGAAAACAGTCCACAATTCACTGCAGCAGGATTTAAGTCGTTCCAAATGAAATATGATTTTGAATATATTACTAGCAACCCACATTACCCACAAGTGAATGGAGAGGCTTAGAGAGTGTACAGACATCCAAGAAAATCCTATGGCAGGAAGATCCATTCCTTGCTCTTTTGAGCTACAGATCAACACCAGTAGCAGCTACTGGGTATGGTCCAGCACAACTCCTGATAGGAAGATAACTCAGAATTACTGTTCTAATTTTGGAAAAGAGCCTGTCTCCAAAGTGGCCAGACATGAAGAGAGAAGCCAGATAGGATAAAAAGGTCAAAGAACTTATGAATACTTTTACAACAGGCCTCACTCAGTTTGAGAACTGCTGGGTCCAGAATCTGGTGACTGTTTATGTCAAATTGGATGGAGAAAAAGGATAGACAACTCCAACTGTAGTAAAGAGAAAGAATTCATCACCAATATCATATGCTATTGAGACCAACAGACTTGGAGAGTTCAATAGAAACCTTCAGCATCTATGTGTGTCCCTCAAAAAGAACTATCAACAGAGCAAACTCTATAGATGGTGGATGTGGAACAAGAAGAAGACAACTCAAAGATTCCATACCAACAGCAGCCAGTCCATGCAACTAATGGACAGCCGGATGATCAAGCTGTGATGTGTTTGGGTCGTGTAACTAGATAACCAGTATGATTTAGAGACTTACAGGCTGATCCATACTGAACTTCAAAGACAGCATGATAGTGTAAATTTTATAAATGGTAGGAATGTAGAACTTAAAGGGACAGACATAAACTGTACCATACTGTTCAGCCTCTAGGTGGAGCTGTGTATAACATACCTTCTTCTTCAAGTATAGAACCCTATGGGTGTCCCCAACATATGATATCCATACATTCATGTGCTCTTAGACAGAGACTGCAAAGTAGTATTCGCAGGCCTGCTCCTGCACAAAGCAGTGCCTTGTGCTCTGAACAAGGGAATATAGGAAGGCACGAGCCCACCACCACTCTGTTCTCAACTGCCTGCAGCATGAGATGGAGAGTTCTACTGTCTGCTGTATTCAGCTTGTCACCTTAATTTGTGAATTGTTGTTTTACTTATTTGTTTTAGTAGTTTTGTTCTTTTAATTAATTTCATTATACCTTTATTTCACTTTATATTGTGTTGGTCAAGGGGAGGCTCCTTCCTCTTCTCCAATTTTTTGTGTTGGAGCATAATTGTTGTGCCCAAGATCTCAGGGTTTAAGACCCATAAGACTTGCCACAGGTCTTTTCCCTGTAAGTGTTTGGGGGGCTCCCACAACCCCTGCCAAATGCAAGGTCTGGGTTGTAGGAGCAGATCCAGGGGTTTGAAGGGCAGATCCAAGAAGGACAGAGAGGATAGACTAAGCTTATACTAATGGAGCGTGCCTTAGCTCCTGGAGGCCCTCTTCCCCTCGTGCATTGACATCTATGTCAAAGACAGCCCATGTCACTGTACTGCTTCATCTGCAGCTCTCGACAATAAGACGTCAGAAAAAAGGAAATATACCTCTCCCAACTGGGAAATAAAGAACAGGGGCAGATCATTGCAAACGACCCACTCTTGGAAGAGCTCTTGTCCCTCTAAGAGTACAGTAGAGACTCTGAGTTCGGTACTGAGGTGTTGGTACTGAGGAAGACGCTCCACTTGGATGTGCCTACCACAAGAGCAACTAGTGCAGCGGCACCATCTACTCCCTTGCAGCACAGTGAGACACGCAGGGCTACCATTCATGCCAGTACTGATATTTTACAGTACCTCTGAAAGGGACAGGACATTATAATAATCTTGTACTGCAGCAGCCTCTATCTCACCACCTGATACTGACTCTAACTTTGGGTGAAGACATCAGAGCTCTCAACATCTTTCCAGGTTTCTTTTTTCAGAGGATCTCATTGCTGATGAACCCAAATCACCAATTATGGGGGGATCTGCCAGCACCATCTTCATGGTACCACTACAAAAGCAGTATGTTGGGACTGGTTTAAACTTCCAGCCTTCAGTGTCAATAAGAACATTGGAGCTCCGCCTCCCCCCTCCCCCTTTAGTTCAGGGAAAGACTGCTCAGACTCAGATTTCTGTACATGGATTCCAGGACCATAGTACCCTACCCCCTTAAGCCCTTTGCATGAAGATAAGCCTGGGGAACCTACCAGATATCATAGGCCCAGAGATTATGATTATCATTGGGGTCCTTTCCGTTATCCCCGTCAGTTACTGGACCCATGGGGTCACTATGACAACCAGCTTCATCAGATATCTAAGAGAAAGCACCAGTACCCACGAGTACTGTACCAGCCTCCGGCTTCTACAAATCATCCTATAGTACAGCACACGTCAGCACTGTGCAGCTTAGTACCCAACACTTCTCCAGTACCGGAAGATATAAAAGAGGAACCGGAGTCTCTGACAGAGGAGATCTCACCTTCTGGAAGGTCCTCTTCATTTCCAGATGAGGTGGTAATACCACCACTGCCCTCCTATGCAAAAGATTTCAAGATCTTCCAAGAGAGCATTCTGGTTCCAGTCCTCAGGACTTCCAAGAGAAGGTCATAACGTGGTGGAACACCTCCTATTTGAATGACCTAAGGTTTTTAGCAAGCATATAGACTCTTCTGTCCACACAGTCAAGGATTCTAGGGCAATGCTGCGATTACTGGGATTTAGGTGCCTGCAATGAGAAGACAGTTTAGTAGATCCAAAACCGCTCAAATATCGAGACCATTCTGCTACCATCAGTACACTTTTCCTAAGACTCAGAACCCCTTCAGGAGACGGGCCAGACCTCAGAAATGGAGCCTTCCCACCTCTACTTCTACCCAATTATCCCCTCAAGAGCATCAAGTATTACACTCTACTAGATCACAGTTTGCAACTACCCCGCTCCCTCTGGAAACTAGCTATATTACTACCTAACTGCCTGGGAATACTTCCACACTATTCCCCCTTTCCACCTTAACCCACTCTGTCCCTCTTCAGGGACTCCTCTCACAGGGAACTCTTAAAACAAGACATCCACTCTCTCCTTGTGGGAGCTATAGAACTGGTCCCCACAGAGTTCATCAGAAGAGGATTCTATTCCAATTACTTCCTGTTCCCCAGAAAGGAGAAGGGTGGAGACCAATCTTTGATCTCAGGAACCTGAACAACTGTGTCCTAGCACAACACTTCAGAATGGTGACACTAGCCATCATAATTCCCTTCTTAGATTCAGGAGACTAGTTCACTGCCCTCGATCTGCAGGACGCCTCTTCCATGTAACCATCCACCTGTCACACAAGCATTTCCTAAGATTCGTGGTAGGAACAGATCACTATCTATATCAAGTTCTTCCTTTTGGACTCTCCATGTCCCCAAGGGTGTTCGCAAAGATTCTTTCAGCAGCCCTTCTACGTCAGTAGGGAATATAGATTTTCCCATATCTGGTGACCGGCTTCTCAGGAGCCTGTGTCATGGATCCACAAGATTAGTGCTATACCCCCAGCTTTGGAGCAGTCTCTTGGAGGAACCCCTTCAGTGCTCCAGACCTCAAGTGATCTCATTCTTTCTCCAGGGTAAGCCACATGGCCTCACTACTTCCTGAGACTGAACTTCTGGGGCTTCAGCACTCCTGCTTAATATTGTGAACTCTGCTCAGTGAGTCCAACAGAGATAGATTCCTGGTAGAGATGTATACACTCTTCAGGGATTAATGCAGCTCACCAAACATTTGCAGTGACACAAACAGCATTGTCAAAATGGTAGGGTTTAATAGTCAGCTGGAACATACCATAGGAAATCTTTAGGTTAGCAAATTAATACTAAAGCATAGACCATTTTGGTTAGCCCAGAGCCCAGCCAAACTGTAGTGAACCCCATTGTTCAAGCTCTGTCTGTCTCTCAGTCTGACCTTCTTGGTCAGATCCCAGGTGAGAGTCCCCGACTCCTTCAGCAGCCAACTCTTATCTCCCATCCAAGACCTTCCAAGTCCTTTGTTTCCAAGCTGGGAAATACAGCTCAGTTTTCCTGCTGTGGGGTAGGGAAACCTCTCTCCCTGTGATTTGTTGGTTGCTAGGTGTCAGTGTCCTCATGTTTGGGTGTTCTGTTTTCTTCTTAGATTCTCCATTGATATGGGGTCAACCTCAGCTAGTACTTTTTAATGGCCCATCCCAGCTCAGACAGCTAACTGACATTCATACCTATCTCTCTTAGCCTGCCCTGAGAACAAACAGTCCTTTTCTACCCATTGGGTAACAATGCAACATATAGGGGAAATTGAGGCACTCACAAGTGTCATAAAAATATTACATAAAATTTCCACTTTGTCACAGCCTGTCACCCCAAGAGGCCCAGGAGGCAACATCCTCAGCATTAATGTTATTCCAGTTTCTGAGCCTCCTTATCAACCTCAAAGAAACCCCATACCATCTCCAGTTCAGAGAATAGGCTTTATAGGAACTGCTCTAGACTCCACAACAGCAAGAACCTGCCTACCCTAGGAGAGATTCTTCACCCTAATCTCAACATTACAGTGCAGACTGCAAACAACAGTGAGGACTTGCCTATTATTTTGGGCCACATTTCGGCCTCTATGTGTGTGACTCTCCATGTGAAGATGCCCCTCAGATGCCTCCAAACATGAGTAAAAACAGCATATACTCCAAACAAACAGCCTATCCAAACATCACTGTGCAGTATGATATACTTGCCAACACTTTCTTTGTGCCATACAAGGTCTCTTAGTCAAAGTAATGTTAGACAACAAGACAGCAATGTATTATATCAACTGACAAGGCAGAGCAAGTCCCCAGGCCTTATGTGCAGAGCTGCTAAAGCTGTGGAACTGGTGCATCGCTCATTAGATAGAAATGTCAGCAATTTATCTACCAAGCTTCCAGAGTACAACTGCAGACTCCCTGAGCAGACACTTTTGGCAGGATCACAAATGGGATCTCAAGGACTCTGTCTTCTATAGCATCTGCCGGACCTAGAGTATACTGGGGTAGACCTCTTTGATACACTGAACAATGCAAAATGTCACCTGTTCTGCTCTAAGGGAGGTCACAGTCGTGGTTCTCTAGGGGGCTGCCCTGGTAACACCATGGCCCACTACCCTTCTTTATGCCTACCCACCTATACCATTAGTCCTCAAGAGCCTTCTCAAGCTGCATCGAGAAGGAGTGAGAGTTATTATCATAGCACCTGCTTGGCTGAGGCAAGTGTGGTACTCAAACTTCATCCACTACTCAGAGGTAACACCCCTCAGAATTCCTATCACAAAGGATTTGTTGATACAGAGTTCAGGGTCCCTTGTTCATCCCAACTCCTCCTCCCTGAATCTGAGAGCATGGCTTGTCAGTAGCTCTCAAGCATGGAATTGACCTTTTCCCCCCATCCAGTAGAAAGCCCAGTACTCCCAAGACTTACCTACAAAAGTGGAAGTGCTGGTGGTCCTTCCCACCTTGAAACCTATGGGGAACCATCCTCCATCTCTCCTTCAGAATTTCTTTTCTAATTGCCAACACCTCAGCAAAGTGAATGAGGGAGCTGGGGTGCTTATGGCAGACCTACCATACACCACCTTATACAAAAACAAGGTTATATTACCTCTCCATCCTCATTTTCTCCCAAAGGTCTCCTCAGAACATAACATTAACCAGGAAATTCACCTACCAGTTTTCTGCCCAAAACCTCATGCCTCCGGAGAAGAATCAAGCCTTCATTCTTTGGATGTCAGGAAGGCCCTTGCCTTGTTTCCGGACAGGACTAAACTATTCCATGCCTCTCTTAGACTGTTTTTGTTGATTGTGGATAGGATGAACAGCCAACCCATTTCCACACAAAGACTATATAAGGGGGTTTCAAGTTGCATCAGGACCTGTTATGAGAATGGAGGGGTACAGCCCTCTCATGGAGTGACAGTAAATTCTACTAGAGATCAGTCTCCATCTATAGCTCTACTGAAAGACATTCCCATAGCAGAGATTTGTTAGTCTTCGTTCTATCCATACCTTGGCCAAACACCATGCCATCTTACCTGCTTCCAGAGATGATACTACCTTTGGTGATGCAGTCCTTCAAACTGACCTGGACTTACTTCCTCAGCACCCTCTTCCTCATTGAGTTACTGCTTGGGAGTCTCCTATGGTGGAGCCTCCATAGGGACATATACTCAGAGAAGAAGGAGAAGTTACTTATGTTACAGAAACTTTAGTTCTTCAAGATGTTTTATCCCTATGGGTGCTTCACCTCCTGCCCGCCTTCCCTTCTGAACTGTTAGGCTTCGCAGTTCAGAAGGAACTGACTGGCAGCATGCCCAGGCCTCCTTATGTGCCCTGGTTGCAGTCTCTGGTCAAGAGTGCATGGGCATGTGCACCTTCTATGGTGGAGCATCCATAGGGTCAAAACATCTTGAAGAACTCAAGTTACTGTAAGGTAAGTAACCTCTCCTTATTTAAGCTAACCTCAGCCATCCCTGGGAGAGCATTAAAGGATCTTATGTAAGACATATCTCTGGTCTCTCTCTCTCTCTCTCTCTCTCTCTCTCTCTCTCTCTCTCTCTCTCTCTCTCAGAAAGAAGCTCTGTAGTTGGCATATCTGATACAGAAGCCTGATCTGCTAGTAGCAGCACTGCAACCTACTGTATACAAGTAGTACATGACATTAGCTTCTCAGTCATAGTAGGTTTTGGCCTTTGCAGGTCTCTCTTTTCCTCTTTGTATGGCACCACGGTACATGTTCGTCTGAACATCAAGCATTGTATTGGGCTGCTGTTAAAGCCTCCCGTGGGAGTGTTTCTCCATTCAAGAATGCCTTGCCCTATATTTTTTTGCTTTCTGCAGCTTTCTTTAATGCCGGATTAGTATTTTTAACTGCCATTTCAGGTTTCCTGTTCAGTTGGCTGTGGTATGGTGATGAAGTGAAATGATATAACTGAATTCCCATTCCTGGGTAAATTGCACAAATGCTCTGCAAGTAAACTGGACTAGTTGTCTGAAACTACACAATTTGGGATACTGTACCTGCTGAAATGTGAAACGCTTCATGGCTTTGTCTATGATGATGGTCACTGCAGTACTGTCTGACAATTTGACTAGTTCCCAGAGGTCTGAGAAGTAGTCTACAGTAACTAGGTAGTTTGTGTGGTTTGCAGTGAAAAAGTCCATTGCCATTTTGTTCCAGGTTCTATTGGGAATATGCTGTGTATTTTCATTGTATTTTCATGCTTTCCCTGTGCTACTTGGTGAATTATCTTTGTGTTTGCTCCACTTATCCTCTGCAATTTATCGGAAGTTTGTTCACTAGCTTTGCACGCCTGTGGATTGGGCTCTCTGAGCATTCTTATTCCAGTTCCTGCATCTATTGTCCCAATTACTAACCTAGCACGAATTAGATCTTTCAAGATTTAGTAATTTCATGAGTCAGCCATTTTGTACAGTCTGGCAATATATTGATCTATTGTTTCTCCAGATTCTTGATTATCCTTGTTGAGAAGATGTCTTTCGTATGTGACATTTTTGTGGGTTGAAAATGTTTTTGAAGCACTTCTAGGTTGTTTTCAGGGTCCTCCTGCTGTGCTGTTGACATGTCCAGAGGCTGTTGGAGCATGAGACAGTCTTTCCTAATTACAGCTAATAGTGTGGTTGCTCTTACTTTGTTTTCCTTTTTATCCAGCTCTATTGACATTTTTTTCATAGCTTTCCCCCTGTGATCTAAAAAATATACAGTTGCTAAACATGTTCTATTTCATGTCCATATGCTCAGGGACAGGAATCTGGTACGTTGCCATGATTACTGTTTTCTCTTGGTTTGTTTTGTAATAGTCTTAGATTCTGATTTCACCTATCTGTAGGAGATGACTCACTTCTGACACAATGTTCTATGTGCGAGCATAAAGAGAGAGAGAACCGAGACAGTGCAACATGCAGGCTATACTCCTTTCTCCACATCTACAGTGTTCTCTCATCAATCGCTTCCTGAAAGTAAAATTCTCTCAGGTTCTAGACACAATCATACAATAGCACCCCAATAGGAAGCTGTTTATCATACCATTAGGGATGTATCTAGAAGGCACAATTAAGCTCATATTACTTTGGGACACTTGGAGTTGGCTCTAACTTGTGTTATTCTGGCTAGCTGAGAGTGGTTCTAGCTTTATGCCTGTAGTCGAGGATGATATTGGGAAGATCAGAAATGGCTTATGCAGTTCACAGATGATTCAGCCTTGCTTCAGAGTAGCTCAGGCTTCTTCATGTGTTAGAGCTTTAGATGCACGAAAAGCTCAGTAATTTTATCTACTGGGTAGAAATTCTTCAGGTGACACTCATTGAATACCTTTAAATACTCCTTTAATTTTACTTATATTTCCTCCTCAATTTAAGATAGAATCATGTGTGAAGACTGATCAAATTAGTAATCTGTTAAAGCACCATGGTAACTCAGAATTTTCTCACAGGATTGTTGTTTGGTATTATGTAGGGTTTTTAAAGAAATTTCCCTTTTTTAAATCTTAAGGCACTAAGTCTTTTGTTTATTTCATCCCAAAGGAATCTTTACAACAGGTAAAGATAGTTTCAGTGAACAACCCACTAGTATTTCTGAATGCCAAGAAGTTCCATCATGACCTAATAAGGATAATCCAGAAGGATAGTGCAAGCACCCAGCCACATGATGATCTAAACAAGGTAGGTTATACTGCCTGCATTAGTAATGATGAGACTTACTTGCATTTCTCTTGTGCATTCCATCAGAAGATTTCACAGCATTTAATTAGATAATGCAGTAGAAAAATCAGACTATACTATAAATTAGTTGTTTACCGTGGAATAAAGTTCGAGTCTAAACTTCAGGAGATTAAAAATATTTAGTTTTTCCTATTATTTTGAAAGAATATCTCTAATATATTTGTTTATGTGATTCAGTGAAAGATGCTAATGCGCCGATCCAAAGTCCACAGGATGCCTTCCATTAATTTTAGTGAACTTTGGATCAGGATTTAAAGGCCTGATTTTCAAAAGAAATCTTCAGCTGTAGTTAGTGGCTGCTGCAGGTGCTCAACATCTCTGGAAATTGAACTCTCAGTTTCCAATTCTCCTCCCGTGCTACTGTAAATCAGGAGCAACTCATTTGGAATCAATAGGGAGTTAGGTTGGTAAAACTGTTGAGAATCAGGCCCTAAAGTAATAACTCTGTTTAATTTTCTGCACTGCTAATATTTTTTGGGAAAATAAATAGAGTATTTAAAAAAATAAATGCATATAACTATGGTTCTAGGGAGTGTCACGAAAGGCATCCTGCTATTCCAATTTACCCACTTATATCTATTCCAGTTTTAGGGGAGCGAGAGAGTGTTACTGTTGCTGATGCTTTTTCTTTCATTACTGGGAAGGTACTACAAAACTATAGTGAGAGGAGCCATATAAGTACCTAGATAGAAAGAAATGCATTTGATTTGTGTCTGAAATTAGTTTAGAGGTTCTTTGGTACAGGGATTTAGTCTTTTCTCTGTACTAGAAAGAGCTTAACACTGGAACTAGCTGACATTTTTTGCAGTTTTTTGTAGAAAATTGGCCTTTTTTTCAAAAGAGAAAACTTTTTGCAAAAAATTAGCAACATTGATTTTTTCCATGTTTGTGAAGGTTTCTGATATTTTTGCTGAAATATTTATCATAAATGTTATATATATATCAAAAGTATTATCAACCATTTTTGTTGATCTAAAACTCTTTTTAGTAAATAAAGCGTATTTTTGGTAAATGAAGAATTTAGAAAATGGTTTCAGTAAGAATTGAATTGAAAATATTGCAGATAATTTTACAGAAGATAGTCCATTTTGAACCCTGTGAAATGGAAACAACTTTGAAATACTGAAATTTTTCAAAAAATTATTTTCCTGTCTTTTCACCAGCCCTGTTTAGCATGCTTTGAAGAGTCATTAAAAAAATACATCTGCTGAACCCAGATTCAGGTTGGTGGTTGGCTCAGAAGGTGAAAGCCAGCTGCAATACTAAACAGGTTGAGATAACTGGGAAATGCTTCCTTTAGTCCACAAATACAATGGATCCACAACATTGAGTCACAGAAAGACAATTTTGATATTTTTTCTGGACTCTTAATTCTGTTTCTCAATAAGGAAATTGACAAAGGAGGCATGAGACCTGATTACCCTTCCCCTCGAGTACTTATATTGTTCATTGCTTTTGTTTCAGTGTGAACAGAACACGTTGCTCAATCCAGTATCCAATGGAAATTGTCATGGTGAGTAAGATACAAGTTGAAAGTAAGAGGGGGTTTCAAGTGTGTCAGATGGTTCCAAATTTTCCCATTTATTTGTAAATGAATTTTCATGCCATGGACACACACCAAGTGAAGCACAGAATCATGGCAGTAAGGGACCTTAAGAGATCATCAAATCCAGCCCCCTGCACTGTGGCAGGATCAAGTCAATCTAGACGAGCCCTGGCAAGTGTTTGTCCAACTTGTTTTTAAGAGCTTCCAATGATGGGGACTCCACAACCACCTTTGGAAGACTATTTCATTGCTTAACTACCCTTATAGTTAGAAAGATTTTTTCTTAATATCTAACCTAAATCTCCCTTGCTGCAGATTAAGCCCATTGCTTCTTGTCCTCCCTTCAGTGGGTATGGAGGACAATTGATCACCATCCTCTTAATAACAGCCCTTAACATATTGGAAGACTTATCAGGTCCCCCTCAGTCTTCTTTTCTCAAGAATAAACATGATTGGGTTTTTTAATCTTTCCTCATAGGACAGGTTTTTCTAAACCTTTTTATCATTATTGTTGCTCTCCTCTGGACTCTTTCCAGTTTGTCCACATCTTGCCTAAATTGTGGTGCTCAGAACTGGACACAGTGCTCAAGCTGGGGCCTCACCAGAGCCACGCAGAATGGGACATATACCTCCTGTGTCTTACATACAACACTCCTGTTAATACACCCCGGAATCTATTAACCTTTTTTGCAGCTGCACACATTGATGACTCATATTCCGTTTGTGATCCACTATAACCCCCAGATCTTTTTCAGCAGTACTACCACCGAGCCAGTTATTCCCCATTTTGTAGTTGTGCATTTGATTTTCCTTCATAAGGGAAGTACTTTGTACTTGTCTTTATTGAATTTCATCCTGTCAAATTTAGACCAATTCTCCAATTTGTCAAGCCATTTTGACTTGCTTCAAAGAGCTTCCAACCCCTTCCAGCTTGGTGTCACCTGCAGATTTTATAAGCATCCTCTCTACTCCATAATCCAAGTCATTAATGAACTAACATTGCATGAGCACTAACAGTGCCATTTTCCCCACAATACCCTGTCAATCTTCCTTAATTTTGATTTGGAGGGCCCCCTTGTAGAGATGAGAACACCCATTTAGTTCTACACCCACTTAGTTCTTGAGCTCCTTTCTGAGATTGCCAGTAAGGGATCCAGCAGAGATATCTCTTCTCTAGATAGGACTCTGAGGTGTGACTGCAGCACGTGTAGTCATACCTGAGCTAACTTTGATCTAGCTAGTTGGAATAACAAGAGCAGTGAGGCTGTGACAGCATGGCCTGTAAGAGCCGGCCTGGAGACCTGACTATGTGCTCGAGAGGCTAGCCTGTGCTGCCGCCTGTACTGCTGCGGGTTCACTGCTATTGTGATTCAAGCTGGCTAGATGAAAGCTAGCTGGGGTATGTCTGTGTGCTGCAGTCACACTTCTGATCCAGTGTAGCTATACTCAGTAACTGCCAGCTCATTTCAGAAGAATTACCATGAACCCATCACAGGGTTCCATGAATCCAGTCACAGGGTGATTTAAATTATTACTGCTCTGGTCCAGATTTGATCTAGAGACTTGAATTACTTCAGCCTCTCAACCATAGGCACCGACTCCAGGGGTGCTCCTGGGCTGGAGCACCCATGGAAAAAAATGGTAGGTGCTCAGCCCCCACTGGTGGGCCGCTCCTCCCCCTTTCCAGTGGGAGGCCCCACCGATCAGCTCTTCCCCCTCCTCCAAGCACCTCCTACCCCGCGAGGATCAGCTGTTCAGCGGTGTGCCCGAGGTGCTGGGAGGAAGGGGGAGAAGTGGGGGTGGGAGCTGGAAGAGGTGGGGAGAGGGGTCAGAACGAGGTGGGAAGAGGCAGGGCTGGACAATGGCAGGGGGACTTCCCCACATGCCAGGGAGTGGAAGGGGCGGGACCAGCCACTTCTGGCCACTGGGACGCTGCTCTGCAGCATGGCAGGCTGACGGCTCCTGAGAGAGCCTGGCTGGGGAGGAGGCAGCTTCCACTCCCTGCCCATGCTTGGGGACCGGGGACGAACGAGCTGGAGTCCTCCTCCCCCCAGCACGTTTCTTGCTCACTCAGCCATGGTCCCCAGCAGCCGAGCCCAGGCAGAGAGTGGAAACCACCTCTTTCCCAACCAGGCTCTCTCAGGCAGCTGCCAGGCTGCAGAGCAGCGACTGGGAGGGGCTGACATTAGAAGCAGCTCCCTCCTGCTCCCTGCCTGGGCTCCCTCCTGCCTGGGAGAGCGGCAGAACATGCCGGGGGGGCACGGGGGGGGGGGGGGTTGGTGGGTGGCTGGAAACACGTGACCTCCCCTTTAGATCGTGCCACCCCAACATGGGGAGGCACCAGTTCCAGGCGTGCTCGGGGAAAGGGATGGGGTGGGGGCAAGCTGTGGGACAGAGGGTGGGAAGCACCCCTCAGGAAATCAGAAAGTTGGCGCCTATTCTCTCAACTGAAACACAAAAATCAAATGTACAGTGTTTGCTGATAAAATGAGGAAATAAACCCGGCTGCATACCCTGATCATGCAACAAGATCTGCATCAGGTGGGCCCCTTGTGCCTACTCAGAGTTCACTGCAGGATTGGAGCCTTAGTTAGTACAAGACTGAAAAGTACAAAAGGATTAAAACCATGTTAAAACCATTAAAGCCATTTACAATAAAAGCAAAGAAAATGGAGATTGAAATTAACAGTGGTACCTTACTTCAGCATATGGAACAAACTAAAGGTTTGTTTTTATTTAAGACTTAAATGCATAAACCCCTCTCATGCCACACCTCATAAAATGTCAGAACATAGTGCATACATTCATACAGGCTAAGCAAAATTGCAGGCTCTTCTTTATATGGGTGACCTCAAGCATCGAAGGAGTTCAGCTATTACATCTCTTGTAAAAAGCTTGTTACCATTCAGGCTATAGAGGAAAACTTGAATTTGGGCTATTATCTGACTGTTATTAACTATTAACCTTTATTATCTATGTTTATGATGTTTATATTGCATTAGATTGTTTTATTTGGGGCAACTGAGTGCATGGCTATAGCTGTAAAGAACAGCAACGTAAGAACTTCTACTAAAGACTATAAAGTATTGTACCAGCATTTCCCTAAAAGCTCAGAAACATCAACCAGTGTGAAGTGCAGATTTCATTTGGCTGAACTGATTCTTCACCCTGTGTAAAATTTGTATCCATGCTGACAGCTAGCATAAGACCTATGTACTTCTTAGATCACACTTAAGCCCTAGTGTGAGGATTTAAGTGGTGCATAGACCTACTGCTCAGTCTCTGCACAGCAGTGAATTTCATTGGGGTTCATTTAAATGAGAAAGAGAAGAAAAGGTGGACTTCCACTTCTAGAAACCAACATAGTAGCAGATTTTCTAGCAGCACGAGAATAAGCACCAACAAATAGTCCCGAAGTTCTTCAAAAGAGATATGTCTGGAACAGGGGTCAGCAACCTTTCAGAAGTGGTGTGCCGAGTCTTTCTTTATTCACTCTAATTTAAGATTTCGCGTGCCAGTAATACATTTTAACATTTTTAGAAGGTCTCTTTCTATAAGTCTATAATATATAACTGAACTATTGTGAAAAGCGACAAAGAGCCCTGTGGCACCTTATAGACTAACAAACGTATGGGAGCATGAGCTTTCGTGGGTGAATTCCCACTTCGTCAGATGCATGTCCAGACTAACACAGCTACCTCTCTGATACTAAACTATTGTGGTATGTAAAGTAAATAAGGTTTTTAAAATGTTTAAGAAGCTTCATTTAAAATTAAATTAAAATGTAGAGACACTCTCCCTCCCCCCTGACCGGTGGCCAGGACCCAGGCAGTGTGAATGCCACTGAAAATCAGCTCGTGTGCCACCTTAGGCACACGTGCCATCGGTTGCCTACCCCTGGTCTGGAATATAGTTGTGGATGTTTGTGGTTATACCAGTAACCTATGGACTACATTTTGATTTTAGACTCTGTGCATCACTCCAAGAGTAGCACTGGAAGGAAAACACATTATCACTGTCTCAGTTCTTCCACTGATCCCTTTTTGCTCTAGGGGAGTAGTAAATTACCATTGGCCTATACCAGCAGCAAATTGTGACATCACTGTGCCTACTTAGTTGTGCTAGCTAGTGAACAGGGGAAGAAAATGAAACCAAGGATCCAGCCTTGCCTTCCACACCCATCGCCTCCCCACTTACTCTGAAAGGGAGTAAGTATGTGCTGTATGCCCAGACCCAAAATCTGGATGGCCCATACAAGGGTGGAAAGCTGAGGAATTCTTACTTATTCTTCCGCCTTCACTCCCTTGTGTAGGCCTGGAGCCTAAGACCCAGTCTAGCGCTATATAAACGTGTTTATAATGTATGGCATGGGATTGGTTTAATAAATAAAAAATAAATCTTAACTTTGTTCCACATCACACACCCTGAGCTAAGTTCGGCTCTGGCGTAAGAAGCTGTAGAGGATGCTGCCATAGCAATAAGGCATTCTTGGCTTTGATTACCTCTGGGTTTTAGATTACTCACAGGATGGAATTAGTGCCAATATAAATGCACACCATGCTGGAACTCTTAAGCCCCCTCAAGAATTTTAAATCTCTTTATCTATTCTGTCACAACCTTTTAACTTTACACATCTTTATATTCAAGCTCCCATCTTTTCTGAAGTGCTTTGTAACTTGTGGTAATTAACTTTAAAGTTAACATTTTTTCACAGTATGGCATCAATAAATACATTAAAAAGAAGAACAGGAGTACTTGTGGCACCTTAGAGACTAACAAATTTATTAGAGCATAAGCTTTTGTGGACTACAGCCCACTTCTTCGGATGCATAAGTACTCCTGTTCTTCTTTTTGCGGATACAGACTAACACGGCTGCTACTCTGAAATAAATACATTTTGTTTCCTACTTTTCCCTATTACGAAAGCCCTAAAATACTTGGTCTTATCCCCAATCCAACGAAGCAGTTAAATATGTCCTTAGTTCTAAATATGTGTATCATCCATTTGATTCCAATGGGATCCTCAGGGTATGTCTACCCAGGGCTAAAAGCCCTGCAGCAGAGACATGACTGGCCCAGGTCAGCTGACTCGGGCTCATGGTGCTCGGGCTCTGAGGTCCTGCCAGGGTGGAAGATCCCAGAGCTCAGGCTGTAGTCCGAGCTCAAATGTCCAAGCACAACAGTTTTTAGCCCTGCAGCCTTAGCCCCATGAGCCCAAGTCAGCTGGGCCAGCCGGGGTTTTTTTATCCGTGTAGCTGTACTGAATAGGGTTAAATTCAGGCATTTGCTAAAAGGCTTTGCTGGCCTGGGGCCTTAAGCACAGACTGATTAATGTTTATTTGTTGCTTTGAATATGTACAATGCTATATAAATGCTAATCATTCTTATTACAGTGGACAAGAACTATTAATGATCCAGTCCCTCTCCTTGCCACCATAGGCTCATTCCCTACATCTATTAGAACATTCACCAGGCTAGTTTTGCAATTTATGACCAAAGAGGCTTCCCCCATTTCCCTAGGGAGACTATTCAACTGCCTAATATTTCCCCCTGACAAGACATTCCCTGATATCCAGCCTAATCTCCCCCTTTCTTAATTTCATCCCATTATCCCACTGATACTGCTTCACACCAATTTTTCTACTGTGTACCTGAACTAAGCTATTCCATTGCTTGATATTTTTTCACTATACAACAGAAAGTTTTGCAACATGGTATTTTCCATTTATTTTCAGAGAAATGTCAATATTCCTTATTCCTATGGAGATTCCAATAGGCATTTCACACTTAACAGTATTTCTGTCACATGTATAGGTGAGCTGTCATTACAGCCATGCCCCAACGAGAGATGTGCTTTAATATTAGACTGCAGTGGACTGACTTTCTTTGACTATACCGGAGTCTCTGTGCTTCTTCAGGTATTTATATACATTTTATATATACAAAACTGGAGCCAAAGCCATGTTCTCCTCACTCACGCAAGTAGATCCAATAGGATTCCTTGTGTGAGAAAGGTGGTCGTAGATTTGATATTTAAACTGAATTGTGTTTACATTGAAAATTAATGTTTAATGGTTTGGGGCCAGATCTTCTGCAATCGCTCCCCCAAACCCGTTCTTTTTTCATCTAAAGCAGATTTAGGGCCAATATAAGACCTGGTGCAGTTGCATTGACTTCAGTGGAGTGGCATATACTCACAAGAAGCCTAAACTTGGCCCTTAGACTTTTGGCTTTTATTTATGTGAAAATATACTTTCTAGCTAATCCATTGGAGTTAGGTTTTAGTGATCACTACATTTTGTTCACATCTGTGTTAGAACAGCACTGAGAATGGTAGAGTTCTGGCCCAGGAATGGGGCCCCTTTGTGCTACTACAGTAAAAATAATAAATCTAATGATAATAGTGATCATTCAGTTATATACAGTAGTTCGGAAATTACTTTCCAAAAGCTAATTCCTGTTGGTGCTGTTGGGATTGAATTTAGTGGAAGATATTTACTGGGTAACGACTAAATTAGGATGGCACAAGCTAGCCCTAAATAACTTTTGCTCTTCAGTCTGATCTGCCAATCCTTAATCCATCAAGTTCTGGTTGTAGCTTCCAAGCTGCCCAATTGTAATGTAGAATGGATACGGGTGGCTGTAGAACGCATCTAATTTCATGGAAATTTCCAAACGAGAATAAAGCTACTGAACATATAAATGAATAGCTGGATTAATCCTAAAAGGAAATGAAGGACTGTTCTTCTGTTGTATTTAACAGTGTCATGCCATACTGGGGAAATTACTGTACCAATAACTTTGTATTGTTTATATTATAGAATGGCTCCCTCTGGTGTCAGGTTTTGGTAAAACTTGAATCCATTATAGCATGTTCCTTGTTTTGTTTTGAATATCTAAATTATTTTGAGCATTTTATTCACAGTCAATGCCTCAAACAGTTTTGTAAAATCTTTATTGTTGTCACTCCTTTAGATTTACATGGATTTTAAAAACAGAAGTATCGATGTGTTACTAGCACATTGTAAAGGCAAGTATCAGGCCACAGACAAATTTTAATAGTACTTTAAATGTTCACATTATCTTTTTAATGTTCATGTATGTGTCTTATCACAGCGTCCTTGGTAAAAGCAATGCAGTACAGTGGAAATCTAGGATCTGAAAATCCTATCTTCTTTGAATCTGTTTCCTCTGCAATTGGTGCCATTCATTTAAACAGGGTGAGTTTTAAAGCGGTGATAGGTGACATCCAAAAGGTTCAAAGGCTTGGTTTGGGTGCTTATAAAATTTGCTGCAGTGTGAAGTCCCATACATCCAGTAAGTCCTTTGGACACAAACCTACCTTTCTACCCACTCTCCCCCACCAAACAACTCACTCCCATTATTAATGTTTAATTTTTACAAATGACCACTGGCTGGTGTTCCAACCTCTAGACTTCAGTTATCTGATTCTCTCTTCACACCAGTCCCTCCCCTTCCTTTAGTGATGACTTATGGATCTTGGTAGCTTTTTGGCTTAGGTTCTGATGCCTCTATGCTCTGGTGCATAATACAGTCTAGGTTACACCAAAACAGAGTTACACAGGTGCTACTGAGTTCCTCAGCTTGAATTTAAAAGGATGGGGGGAAAAGATGAAAGGGGGAACCCTAGGGAAGGAAGGCGTTTTGGTGAGAGTCTGCAGATGAGAGAACAGACGATTCTTGAAAGGCAGCAGAGAGAGCTATGTGGGTGCGTGAGGGAGGCTTGGTTCAGGAAACAAAGGTTGAAGCTTGAACCAGTTTTTATTTGGTAAAAAACAGTTTTTGTATTCCTTGTTAAAAGAAGTATAAAACCTGCTCTATGCTCATAATGTAAACAGTAGAAACCTTTTTCGTTGTAATGCCTTTTTAACTGTGTACACTGTAAACAATGTGCTTTCCCATAGCTTGACTCAGCAATACAGAGATGGCAAGAAGTCTATTTAGAGCTCCCTCCAAGAAAGATTAAACTAGTCAAGGGTCTGAGTATTTCTCTGTTGCTGTAAACAGGCACATTCTGCTACTTAGGTTATAAATGCCTCCTCTCTCTCCTCCACCAACAAAATCCCTCTTCATTGATCCACCCCATTAAGGTGCATTGGTGATATTAGTGTTGTGGATTACAGAATGAGAGAATTATGCCCAGTTCATTGTTTTCACACCATTTTATATTTAGGACTACAAGTCTTAGTGAAGTAGGGAACTGGGGGGCAAAAAATGATGGACCTCAATGTTGCTGACTGGGACAATTACTTGTTATTTTGTCAGGTTTTGCATTTAATAGGAGTGTTATAAGAACATAAGAATAGCTATACTGGGTCAGAACAATGGTCCATCTATCTCAGTATCCTGTCTTCTGGCAATGGTCAGTGCCACATGCTTCAGAGGTAATGAGCAGAACAGGGCAGTTATCGAGTGATCCATTCCTTGTTGTCCAGTCCCAGCTTCCGGCAGTCAGAGCCTTTGACAGGGTCCCTTAGCAAAGGTTCTTAAGCAGAGTAAGCTGTCATGGGATAAGAGGGAAGGTCCTCTCATGGATCAGGACTGGTTAAAAGATAGGGGGAAAAGGGTATGAATAAAAGGTCAGTTTTCACATTTGGGTCCACCAAGGATCTGCACTGGGACCAGTTCTGTTCAACATATTAATAAATGATCTGGAAAAAGGGGTAAACAATGAGGTGGCAGAGTTTGCAAATGATATAAAATTACTGAAGATGTTTAAGTCCAAACCTAACTAAGAAGAGTTACAAAGGAATCTTACAAAACTGCATGATTCGGCAACAAAATGGCAGATGAAATTCACTGTTGAAAAATGCAAAGTAATATACATTGGAAAACATAATCCCAACAATACATACAAAATGATGGGATCTAAATTAGCTGTTACCACTCAGGAAAGAGATCTTGGGAATCTTGGGACAGTTCTCTGAAAACATCTGTTCAGTGTGCAGTGGCAGTCAGAAAAGCTAACAGAATGTTAGGAACTATTAGGAAATGGATAGATAAAACAGAATATATCATAATGCTACTATATACTCACACACCTTGATACTGCGTGCAGTTCTGTTTGCCCTATCTCAAAAAAGATATATATATTAGAATTGGAAAAAGTACAGAGAAGGGGAAAAATGATTAGGAGTATGGAGCAGAGGACAGATTAAAAGAGACTCTTCCTCTTAGAAAAGAGATGACTTGGGGGGATATGATAGAAGTCTATAAAATCATGACTGATATCGGAGAAAATGAATGTGGAAGTGTTATTTACCTCTTCACATAACACAAGAACCAGGGGTCACCCAATTAAATTAATAGGCATCATGTGTAAAACAAATATAAAGAAGCACTTCACACAATTCACAGTCAACCCGTAGAACTCATTGGCAGGAGATGTTGTGAAGGCCAAAAGTATAACTGGGTTCAGAAATCAGAGGGGTAGCCTTGTTAGTCTGGATCTGTAAAAGCAGCAAAGAGTCCTGTGGCACCTTATAGACTAACAGACGTATTGGACACCATCACAGGACCTAACCAGATCAGCCACACCATCACCGGTTCATTCACCTGCACGTCCACCAATGTAATATACGCCATCGTATGCCAACAATGCCCCTCTGCTATGTACATCGGCCAAACTGGACAGTCCCTACGTAAAAGGATAAATGGACACAAATCAGATATTAGGAATGGCACTATACAAAAACCTGTAGGAGAACACTTCAATCTCGCTGGACACACAATAGCAGATTTAAAGGTAGCCATCCTGCAGCAAAAAAACTTCAGGACCAGACTTCAAAGAGAGACTGCTGAGCTTCAGTTCATCTGCAAATTTGACACCATCAGCTCAGGATTAAACAAAGACTGTGAATGGCTAGCCAACTACAAAAGCAGTTTCTCTTCCCTTGGTGTTCACACCTCAACTGCTAGAAGAGGGCCTCATCCTCCCTGATTGAACTAACCTCATTATCTCTAGCCTGACTCACTCTTGCTTGCATATTTATACCTGCCCCATGAAATTTCCACTACATGCATCCGACAAAGTGGGTATTCACCCATGAAAGCTCATGCTCCAATATGTCTGTTAGTCTATAAGGTGCCACAGGACTCTTTGCTGGGTTCAGAAAAGAATTAGAGAATTTCCTGGAGGATAGGTCCATCAGTGGCTTTTAGCCAAGATGGTCAGGGATGCAACCCCATGCTCTGAGTGTGTTAAGCTATAAAACATAACGCTTTGTACTTACAAAGCAACTTTCATCTGAGGCGCTCCAGATACTTCAACATTAATTAACCCTCATCACACTCTTATGAGACAGATAGGGAGGTCAATTGACTTGTTCAAAGCCACAGAGGCAGTTGGTGGCAAGCTGGGAATAGAATCCTGATATCCAGTGCCACCCTCCTCTGGTGATGCTGCAAAATGCAAAAGTTTCAGAGGTGCCTTAAAAAGCTTGTATGGGCCCCCAAAAACTTGGATCCTGGACCAAGTTCCCAATCTGAACCAGGAATTGATTTTTGTTATCTACCTCCACCACTATATCTGGGCTACTCCTGACCACTCATTTGTCCTCCCTATAATAGGGATTATATTCCTAAAGCGGCTGATAAAATTTGCCCAGATGTTCACCTTCTAGCTCCTCCCTTCTCCTGATCGCCTACTTACCATTCATTTGTTAGAATCCCACACACCCTAGAGCTATCTGCTCCAACTAACCACTCCCTTCTCTACCGTGAGCCAGTTGCACTGTGGCCATTAGAGTTATTGTTAAAAACTCAGTGTTTGCCAGATAGATCCTATATAGTTACTACAGAGTTATTTCTTGTTTTGTGTAGGGGAAAACTGGTAGCTACTGGTATCTGTTGGCAAATGTGAACTTTTTAATGGCAACTATTGCATTTTGTAATATTTCCCACACTTAATTGTACTTCACAGTACATTGCATGCCTAGGAGCTACCCTGAGGTGTGTAAGATCACAGTGCAGCACTGTGGTATTCATCACAGTCAGCTATTCATCATGGCAAGGGGAAGGAAATAGGATGGAATACTTGAGGAAAGGGAGATAGGGGTGTAGAGCAACAGGAAGGACACATGCTGGGCAGATAGAAATGTTGAAAGGTAATAGATTAGATTGTGCCTTATGCATTAGTCAAAGAGTCTTCACCTTCCTTCCTCCAATCTTCCTGAGCAAGGAACAGGGCCAGTTAAAAATGGCCCAAACAAGCCAAGGAATTCTCAAAGGGCTTGGAAGAGGGTCAGGCACAATCTGTCCCCAAGATCCTGCAGAGTGTTGCAGCTCCACATATACACACCCCCAACTCAGGCCAGTGGCTAAATGTTACAGTTGGCCCATTATACTTAACTTGTGTGAAGGAATTTCAAACCTCAACTGAGAGCATTCAATTTACTGGAATTAGGTGTCTTGAAGAAGTGAGGTTTTTACTCACGAAAGCTTATGCCCAAATAAATCTGTTAGTCTTTAAGGTGCCACCAGACTCCTTGTTGTTTTTGTAGATACAGACTAACACGGCTACCCCCTGATACTTGATATGTTCCTTGTTCTCATTACTCCTGGGGATGGGAGAAGATGGCAGAGAAGTAGTATGGGGGGAGGGGAGATGAGGAAGACACCACTGGTAATGGAGTAGAAGGAGCTCCTACTGATGGAAAGTATCTGTGGTGTTCTATTTTACGCTTGAACCTCTGCAGGGGAGAATAGTCTTGCACGGCTAGGGAGGTGGACAGACTGGCATAATGGTTACCTCCCACATCAAACTCTATCATTCTGAAATATCAAGGCTCTCCACATATATCTGGTTTCCAGCGGTAATGTCATACTGTCTGAATTTTATTAATGATGCCAAGAGGCTTGTGGCTTATCCATTGTTTTGTTTATAACGAGGATGAGCTGGATAGCCTTTGGATTTATCTCTCTTTTCAGTGCTCGATGTAGATTTGTAAATTAGGTACTTGCTTTCCTACTGTTTCACGTGCTATGCACTCACAATGTGGATGATAATTTGGTAATACATGATAATAAGGTGAACCTTTCTGTTTCTTCAATTTTAGAATTTCAGCAAACTCAGTGATCACAGTGAAGTGTGAAGTCTACATGACGCAGGGTGGCTATTTTGATCTGCTAACATACAGAATGAACTACGGCATTGCTTTTCCTTACATCTTTTTTCATGAGATCACGTAGGTAGTATTTTGTATGCCAAATATGTTTAATGGACATCAGTGCTGCCAAAGATTTCTCTTCAGCTACTGCTGCTGAGAGAGTGTTCATACAATGGATTGTTCTATTGTGGATATATATATATATAGTATTTTTGTACACGTTTAGATACAAAATATTAGAAAGCAGACATGGGATATCAACATTTTATTACAGTGATTTATATTGTTTTAGCTCATTCTATAGTAACTTAATTTGTAACGCACAACTATAGTTTTGTGCATGGAAGAGTAAGACATTATGAACTTTTGCAAATGATCTGTAGTGACTGGTGCGGTATATGCAGCATACCATATACAAAACCCAATTTTGTTTCAAATATCTGCTTTAATCCTTTTCTTCTTAAAACCAAACACATGCAATAGCAACATCATATTGTATAACCCTGTGCACTTAACCCAGTCCTGCATTTCTTGCACACTTAATCCTTGTATACTATTTAATGCCCAATGGGAGTTTTGGGTGTGCAAAGAATACACTGGCTTAGTACATGTTATCATGTCTCCCTCCAGAGACCGGTGCCAGTGACTATTACAGCTTGCTGTTTTGTTAAACCAGAGGAGTTCGTTAGTTCAAGTGGAAGAAGAGGCTTTTACTTTTGGTTCTAAAGGTCCCAGGTTTGATCCTCACTGATGCGTGTGGAGTCTGCATACGTATGTGACTCTGGCTCAATACACAATCTCAGGCCCAAGAATATTATGGATCACACTCTCAATTTGTATAAATCCACATAGCTCCATTGACTTTAATGGAACTGCACAAATTTACACCACTTGAGGATCTAGCCAAAACATCATATCATGGAACAGATTTTCAAAAATAGGCCTAAAATTGCACATGCAGGACGTATATTTTAGTGGGCAAATGAGCAATTGTCCACTATGAAGGTGGGATAATGATGTGTTCAGCTGCCCAGTTGCACATGTAAAGGTGGGTCTTGTACATAGAAGCTGATGCATGAATATTTTTGGGACAGCAATTTGAAAGTTTGGCCTTGTGAATTCTGGGTCAGATTTACCAGAGTAAATCAGTGTGTGCTGGAGTGGGGCAGTGTACAGCGTAATTTGTCCCTCTGTAAAATTGAGAAATTGGCCTAATTTATTATTAACCTTCTGATTAAAAAATGAAGTGATTACTAGAGTGCACTGATAGCTATGTGTTATCTAGTTCCTTCTTTCTAAAGGTAAATGTTAGTGTCATTAAATTAAGTCCCCAAAGCATTGCAAAATAAGGCAAGATGACTGTTTGTAGCTAGTCTGAGGTACCTTCAATGCTTTATTTACACTTTTTTTTTTTTTTTTTTTTTTTTTTTTTTATGGAGATATCCCATCTCCTAGAACTGGAAGGGACCTTGAAAGGTCATCGAGTCCAGCCCCCTGCCTTCACTAGCAGGACCAAGTACTGATTTTGCCCCAGATCCCCAAATGGCCCCCTCAAAGATTGAACTCACAACCCTGGGTTTAGCAGGCCAATGCTCAAACCACTGAGCTATCCCTCCCCCTTTACTGATTTGCTGTTTGTCAGAAGTACTGAAGTCTCTCCCAAGAGATTATTGGTTCCATATCACAGAGACAGCACCCACTATTTAATTTTCAGGTAGTTCATTTATATTGTAATGTACTGGATAGTGTGTATGTATACGATTGCTCCTTTACTGGATGGAATCACAGCTGCTCCACTGTTTGTTATTGGTGCTAACCTGTTAACCGTTAAAGGAAATTCTCTTTTAGTTCAAGTGCTACTGCTTGTTAGGATCCGTCCTTCTGGACCAGAATCATCTGAGTTCTCTCTCCATGTTCCAAATGGCTATGATACGCAGCATAGTGACAACCAGGGGAAGCGGGGAAGGAGAAGGGAAGAAGAGGGCAACAGGTATGGATGGTCACAGGACCTCAAGGGGTAGACATCTCATGTCGAGAGAAAGGTAGCCCCATTGGGGGACTAGTCACTCAAACCTCAGAAGAGGCATACCAAAAGGTTTATGAACCTGTCAGAGAACTAGATTTGAGATTTGTGCTGGCTCTGAGTTTCATCACAAAAGGTTTGAGATTTTAACATAATTTTTCATCAAATTTTTAAAATTTACTTAAAAAACGGGGAAAACGACATTTTTGCCAGAATGGTTTCTTGTTTCAATCAGCCCAAAGTTGCTCTACTAGTTTGAGGTCTGACTTGAGTTTCATTAAAATTTGCAATATGTTATAGATTGTTGTAAGCAGCTGTGACAGTCAAGACCATAACACACAAGTCACATTACAACTGAAAACAATGTGCAATACAGAATAAGATTATTCCAAAAACATTTACAACATACAGTGCTGCTATGTATTTATGTATCTGTGATACACACAGAATGAAAGACAAATGTGCTTATGTAAAAGGGTCCAAGAAACCACAGTTCAAATATGTATCTTGAAATATGTTGGATAATGCTGTTTACGGTTATAGGTATCGTGTGGTATTTGTTGATCTGTGAAACAACTGCAGTAAAATGTGAGGGTCCAGTAAGTTATATAGCCCAGCATAAGCCTACTTAAAAAACAGAAAGCAAGAGGAAATGGGAGAGCATATATTCCCCACAACACTCTCCCAGCCTCACTCTGAGCTGTGGATTCCTTCCCCCACCGACTTAAAGGGATAGGGAGGGTGAAAGGAAAGTGAGCAGGACACATGACTTCTAAGAGTCATTTTGGCAAAGCAGAGAGAATGGTAGTGTCAGGCTGCCCTGTTCAGATGGAAGGAAACAGGCAAGATCAAAGTCCAGGCAGCCAGTTCCTGGCAGCAGAGTCTGGCTAGACTTTCCCTGCTACACCAATCCCAACCAGTTATTTCCAGCAGATGTGTGTATTGCAGGAGGCTAGGGAGTATCACTGGTTCCTGACCCTCTGCATGTCTCTGCCACGGATGGCTTTTCCCTCATGTTTGTTCTGTCCCTTCACCTGATTAATAAAGATTTTGGGGAGTGGAGGTGTATAATGCTGTATTTCACAGGATGTAGGGGAATCCTGGAGTTGTTTCCCTCACTGCCTTGTAGATGCTCAGAAGTTTCTTAGTCAAACTTTGTTATGGTTGCATTTATAAATGGTTTGTACAGGGTTGATTAATAAATGTTAAAAGCATGTTACAGGCATGGATAGTATGTTCTACAGGTAGTTGTAAGATCAGTGTTCTAGATGGTTGCAAGCAACATGTTGCCTTGTTGAACTCTATAACAGTCTGTAACAATTGATTAATCATTTGCTAAAACAGCTATTAATAATTTATTAACCCTTTGTAAACTATCATTAAATGTACCCTTAATTGTGGAAGCACCACTTGAAGTTCTATAGTTAAGTTTTGCACATAAGCAAGAGGTTGATCCCCTTCTTTATCTATGAAAGATGCAGCATCTCCTCCCCAAAACTACAGCATTTACTCTACTACAGAGTGCATTTTCTGATAACTTTAAAATAAATCGATTAATGAGTTTAACTTAGAAGATAATTAAAAAAGAGGGTTATTTAAGAAATTCAGCACTCCGCATCAGAACATTTTTTGTGCTGAAGTACCTTAATAATGGAACAAAAAATGTACCTCAAACTTCCCTTATTGTTAAAACTCACTGAAATTTTCTGCATAAGCTTCATTTGAAAACATTTGGTAGGATTAATGGTCATTTCTCCTTGTTATTCTTCATAACTAAAAGATCCTCTTACAACAGGTGCTAATGAATAACATTCTACTACAGAGAATTCAACACAGAACTACCCTCTTTCAAAATAGTTTCCATTTCATTGTTTTCAATGAGACTAAGGTAATGCCTTAGTGTATGCAGTCTTGTTGTAGCTATGTTGGTCCCAGGATATTAGAGAGACAATATGAGTGAGGTAATTCCTTTATTGGACCAACTTCTGTTGGTGAGAGAAAAGCTTTTGAGTTATACAGAGCTCTTCTTCAAGTCTGGGAAAGATACCCAGAGGGTATGTCACTGTAGTTAGACACCTGCAGCTGGCCCATACCAGATGACTCGGGCTCGTGGGGCTTGGGCTAAGGGGCTGTTAATTGCAGTGTAGACGTTTGGGCTTGGGCTGCAACCCAGGCTCTGGGATCCTTAACCCAAGCTCACAACCCTGAGTCAGCTGGCATGGGCCAGCCGCAGGGTTTTAATTGCTGTGTAGACATGCCCAGAGTGTCAGAGCTAAATACAAGATTGAACAGATAGCTTAACATAAGTAATTTGCACATATTTTAAGGGACCATTCAAGGTGAAGTGGCCCATTAGCACCCCTGTAGTCATAGGATATAAAGGGGATTAGTGGGTTACACATTGTTGTAATAAGCCATAAATCCAGTGCCTTTATTAAGACCATGATTTTTAATGTCTAGCAAAGTTATGAATTTAAGCTCCCAGCTCATCTTTTGAAAGTGTTGTGCAGGTTTCCTTTGAGGATGAGGACTGATAGGTCATGTATTGAGTGATCACTTTGTGAAAAATGTTCACCCACAGGTGATGGGGTGTTTTCGTCTTTTGTCATTTGTCTTTTAACAACCATGACCCACATTCAATGGGGACCTCATCCTGAAGGAAATCTTTCTTGAACCCCCCTCTTCTGGCCTGCAAACAACCCCCCTAACCTCTCCAAGCTCATCATCAGAGGTAAGCTGCCTACAGACCAGGACACATCAACTCAAAGTGGTGCCAAACCTTGCCAGAACAACAGATGCAAAACCTGCAGGCATATCTCCACTGCTACAATGATCAACACACCTTTTAGGATTCAGGGGTTCTACACGTGCATATCACAACATGGTGTACCTCAACCAGTGCCCTAAAAACCCTAATAACAACTGTGTAGGTGAAACCAGACAATCACTACTCTCTTGAATGACTCACACAGGAAAATGATAAAAGACAAAAACACCATATCACATGTAGGGTGAACACTTTCACAAAGTGATAACTCTGTGTCTGACATATCAGTCCTCATCCTCAAAGGAAACCTGCACAACACTTTCCTTTATTATAGATTATCTCTGTCTTCCCTAAGGCCAGCTGGCAGGATGCAGCAGAACTGAGACATAAGTGCTCATAAACTTCAGTACAAGACTGCAAACTAGCCTCCCCAAAGTTATTCAGCTGACTCAGCAGGGTATAGTGGGTGAAATTCACCCCTATTCAGAGGGTCAATACAAAGTCTATACACTATTTACTAACTTTTAGTGGTCTATTGGCCTTGTGCTGGCCCACTGCACATGGGTGAATTTCATCCAGTAGAATGAAGGGACTTAGTTATTGTGCCTATTGAGCCAGACAGTCACTTTTCCATATTCTAGTCTTATCTGAACACCCCTGAAACACCTGGGGACCTGCCACTGTATTAAGTAATAGGGTTTTTAGATAAGTGAGGTTTGGATAAATGAGTTTGTCCTGCAGTCTCAGTGAAGACATTATCCTGCGAGGTGCTGAATTCCCTCAACTCCCATTCAAAGGCATTTCAAAGGGGGCTGGGGTCAACGGGCTAGGGGAAGCTTCATGTTTACTATTAAACAAGTAAAGGAGGCATATAAAAATTAAGCAAGTGGGGGCTCTGGGTGCTAAGCACCTTTAAAAATAAGGCCACTTATTTAGTTGTCTAAATATTAATTTAGATGCTCAACTTTGCACTCCCAAGTCTCAAAGCAGTAAACTTAGACTTCATGTAGCTTATGAAAATCAGTAGTACAGTATTTAGAGTTTGGGTATGTGGCACTTTATAGGAGGGCATTGGCTTGTATTTGTTTTCAAGAGGAGGTCAGTATTTTCAGAGCTCTTATATTTATTTGACATTTTGCTGTCTCCTTTTTTAGGCATTAATTCCAAATCCCTATAATTTGAATTATGATTTTCCCCTCTTAGAATGTGTCCTTCAACACTTACTTAAAATACAGGTATCAGCTTCTACTTCTTAAAGCGTTAGCATTTCATTCATTCCAAAACAAAGCAAGTGAAGATTAAAAAAAATAGAATTCAGAACCAGTGTTAAGAAACAAACATGGTGACAATTATAAATTAGGCATAAAATATGTAATAAGGGGAAGATTGTTAACATTATATTTATGCAAATTAAATGGCCTTAATTTTCATCATATATCTTTCATTTTAAAGGTTATTTGCCCTGATTCTATGATTCAAGTGTCACAAGGTCTGGCTTTAGCTGCTTTGCCGTAATTTATTTGACAGCTCTATATGCTATAAATATATAATGTAATGAGGAAAGGTATCTTCATTGTTTAATGAAAACCTTAATGTGTCAATAGTGTGTACGGATATTGTTTGACATTTACTGGTTACCAAAATAAATTAATGAATTGGTGAACATACCGTATGCCTTGAAAATAATGCACTCCTATGCAGGGAAGCATACTTCCCTCTCTACAGAAAGTGCTCTCTCATAAATAAATGAATGAGTGCAGTTCCAGTCTGGATGTTAAATGGGGCTTTCATCATTAAGATGGATTTTTAGTAAAGATCACATAATCTGCACATTCCCATATGTTGTACAATACGTTTAACGGGGATTTTTTTTGTTTGTAATTTTTTGTATTAGCCTATGCAACAATACATTTATATGGAAATAAATTGAAACATGGGAATTTACAAGTGGAAAGTGAAAAATGTCCTCATTATTTCAGTACTTAACAGGTTTTACACTTTGTACTAAACACTCTGCAATGATGTCTGGTGCCTTCTCTAGCCTCATAATGTATTAAATCTTATTAAGGATATAGAAAAGTTGCACTATATCCAGAGGATCTGCTTCCTCATGGGTTGCAAGAAAACTCTCTTGATAGATATTTCTTTCTACCTCCAAATAACCAAACATAGAAATCTTGGGCCAGGCTTTCAAAATGTGGCCTCTGTTTATTGATGCACTCAGTTTACACATAGTCATTTGGATGTGCCATTTTCTTTGCACTATTGCTTCTGTCTGCAGATGCTAGAGACTGTATATGCAATAGGGAATAGGCCACTTCATCTTGATTGAATTGGCCTCCTTAGCACTGACCCTCCACTTGGTAAGGCAACTCCCATCTTTTCATGTGTTGTAATATATATACTGCTTACTGTATTTTTCACTCCATGCATCTGATGAAGTGGGTTCTAGTCCACGAAAGCTTATGCCCAAATAAATTTGTTAGTCTCTAAGGTGCCACAAGGACTCCTCTTGCTTTTGCTGATACAGACTAACACAGCTACCACTCTGAAACCTATATGCAGTTTGTATATGCTAAGGGAGTTTGCATATATATATTCTCTCATTTGCACATGTAAGGAAAAATACACCAAACATTGTGCATGTATAAAAGGAGGCAAGGTTGAGATCCCTTTGAAAATCCCTTCACACTAACAGACTCATTTTCCATGCCTTTCAATTTGTGAAGGCATTTACTTCGAGGCAATGTGAGTGCAACACTCTGCCATGCTGAGCTGGTAGTATTTTACACTCACTTTTACACATCAAGGGTAGATGACTTCAAAGGTATAAATCAGTATTGAATTAAATGGGAAATATTTTGGCCTCTATTTTTCTTCCTGTTACTAAAGGCTATTTTTCTGAGCTATGCTACACTAGTAGATTCTGTTCAGCAAAATATAGGGGAGGTATGGAGCCTAATCCTGATTCAAGAACCAAATCATACATTCTGTTGGGGTCCCAGAATCCATCATCTTAACTTAGACTGTACTTAGAGACTACTCTCGAAGTAAAAGACAAGTGTTAGAATGATACCACAGCCTAGCCCCAATTCAAAAGGCATTGCAGCACCCAGTGAATAAAAAGTTGTCAAGATCACAGCCCTGGAATTCCCTCCCTGATACTGAATCTTGGTCTCTATGGCAGATTTGGCCAGCATGATGTGCAGATGCTATGAAATGTCTGTTTTTCTCTAATTTCCTTTTTAAAAACTGAAGTATCGTGCTGGATCTACTCAGGCAGTTGAGTCTTGTGTGTCTAGTTCCAACTCAAAAGCTGCTGAAGTGGCTGCTGTATTAATGCTGTCATAAGTGTTGTCCATCAGGGACCACTTCTGCCGCTCCTTGATCTGCTTGGCGACCTGTTTATACTTGAAGCTTCTGCTGCACTCAGGGTGCAGTGCTGTGTCACAATTTGAAACAAAGCCAAGTCTTTAGCAAGCTGGGACTCTTAAAGACTCCCCCATACTGACTCAAGCTGAATCCTAGACTCAAATCCCATCACCTGCCAAATAGAGTGCTGCCAGTCAATCTTCTTTCCACAGTTATCTGTTATGACCTGATAAAAGTTCTTGTATGATTGATACATTTTGGGGGAGGGTGAATATGTTATTCATTAAAATCAGAAAACAGATTTATGAAGGCTTGAGGCCTGATTTTGCTCTCTCAGTGGTTTGTGCTATTTTGAGTTTTGACTGATATCTGAGTTAGTGAGATCAGAATAGGACTACTACCTTGGATGATGGAAGGAGTGCAGTCTCCAGGCCAGTTTAGTACTAGGCCTTTGTTGAGATTACCGGTTAGTGTCAGTTGTGGATGGTCTTTTGAGATGGCTCCTGAACATCTATCAGATAGTAATAACTGTGTCACTTCCAATCTTTGCTGAACTTGAACCAGCAACCAAAGGAGTGCACCTGCATTATATTCACAGTCCAATACTCCAGCCAGCCAACTTTTACTCAGACACACACCATCAGCCAGCCAGCAGGTCCCTACTTACTTTCTTTAATATGTGATGCTCACAAACACACAAGGAAAAACATATGCCTTTATTTGGTTTATTTTAGATTAATGAAAAAAAACACAAGCAAGAAAAAGTAAAAGTAAAACCACCATGAGAGAGCACAGTGTGTGTGCTCGACAGTTTTGGCAAATCTTGCAATTTTACTATGAGTCTCACAATATCTGATGTTTTTCTTAAAGCCTCAGCTCCTGCCATCCTGTGATTAGGTGAGAATCTCAGCTTCCCTTTAGAAAAAAAAATGTTTCAGTCCTTCACAATTGCAGAGAAAAGCTAAAAAAGTTGACCTAAGTGGACCATAAAGTCTAAGGCCTGGTCTACACTGGAGGGAGGGGGGGAATCAACCTAAGATACGCAACTTCAGCTACGAGAATAGTGTAGCTGAAGTCGACATATCTTAGTTCGACTTACCTCGCGTCCTCACGGTGCGGGGTTGATTGCTGCGGCTCCCCCGTCGACTTTGCTTCCGCCTCTCGCTGAGCTGGAGTTCAGCAGTCGACGGGAGAGCGATTGGGGATCGATTTATCGCATCTACACTACACGTGATAAATCGATCCCTGATGGATCGATCGCTACCCGCCGATCCGGTGGGTAGTGTAGAGGTACCCTAAAAGATCAATAGGTAAATAAAAAGAATCTAATGTTTAGTTTAAAATAACCCTTATGATTTTTAATTCATGATTGTTTGAGGCTTGACTTGTGAATTGTGACTACAGGGGGTTGGGAATACTGCCCCTCTGCATAAGCTTCATCAGCTTTGAGAACAAAATGGCTGTTGAAATCTACAAATGGGAAGAGTTTTTAGAAATGTAAAGATGCAGCACATAGAAAACAAAAAGACCTTACAATTCCACCTACCCATCGGCCATCACTTTCCTCTCTGTCACTCTCTATCTTTCCTCCTCACATATATACACACACCAGCCAGCATCCAATCACTCTAGAGACTCTTCTTCTGGGTTATGGATTGGATCAGAACCTTCCTTTTTTTCTCCCCCAGGAGCTGGGAGGCACTTACACTGTGTTCACTAGTCACTGCTTTTTGTGACTTGCCTGCCTTCAATGAGTCATAGAGTCTAAGGCTAGAAGGGACCATTAGATCATCTAGTCTGACATCCTGTATAACACAGGCCATTACATTTCACCAATGAAGAGGAATGTGTGGTGTTTCTCAGACCATTAGCCTTGGAAGGTTCTAGGGGCCAATCCAGGGGAGTCAGGTGCCGAAATATTTTTTGAGGATCGGGGCCAAAGTCCCCCATTCTCCACTACATCTCAGCGAAGTGACAGCCAAGGATCAGGGAGCAGCAACCAACTTTGCAAGGCTGCCACTGCACTCAGATGTAGTGGAGAATAGGGGACTTTGGCCCAGAGCGTCTAACGGTATTTACTTAACAGTATTTACACACCTACCTGGCACCAGTGGAAATTAGAGCAACAGGGTCTTTACCCTAACCTCCGCCCATGGTCCATTTACCATGCACCACGATGGACAAGAGAATTCATCTGTTAGTATTTGTGAGCTACGTTTACATCATTATTAGCAGACCATTGTTATAATAAAAGAAACTAAAAATAACATTGTGAAATTCCCTATCCAGCAGTTTAATGGTCACTTTATTGACATCTTCTCTAGTATAAACTAACTGTAACAGACAGTCTCACCTTTTTTGTTCTAAAGTTAATTTCCCCCGTGATCAGTCACTTTGCTTAAATTCCTGATACTTCCTTTTATCTCCCTATTTTTGCTTGTTCTCTATATGCAATATCCTTGATTAAATAGGTCATAGAATCATAGAATTGGAAGGGACCTCGAGAGGCCATCTAGTCCAGTCCCCTGCACTCAAGGCAGGACTAAGTATTATCTAGACTGTCCCTGACAGGTGTTTGTTCAACCTGCTCTTAAAAATCCCCAATGATGGGGATTCCACCACCTCCCTAGGCAATTTATTCCAATGCTTAACCACTCTGGCAGTTAGGAAGTTTTTCCTAATGTCCAACCTAAACCACCCTTGCTGCAATTTAAGCCCATTGTTTCTTGTCCTATCCTCAGAGGTTAAGAAGAACAATTTTTCTCCCTCCTCCTTGTAACAACCTTTATATACTTGAAAACTGTTATCAAGTCCCCTTTCAGTCTTCTCTTCTCCAGACTAAATAAACCAATTTTTTTCAATCTTCCCTCATAGATCATGTTTTCTAGACCTTTAATCATTTTTGTTGCTCTCCTCTGGACTTTCCCCAATTTGTCCACATCTTTCCGAAAAGTGGCGCCCAGAACTGGACACAGTTCTCCAATTGAGGCCTAATCAGCGCGGAGTAGAGTGGAAGAATTACTTCTTGTGTCTTGCTTACAATACTCCTGCTAATACATCCCAGAATGATATTTGCTTTTTTGGCAACATCTTTCCACTGTTGACTCATATTTAGCTTGTGATCCACTATGACTCCGAGATCTGTTTCTGCAGTACTCCTTCCGAGGCAGTCATTTTCCATTTTGTATGTGTGCAACTGATTGTTCCTTCCTAAGTGGGGTACTTTGTATTTGTCCTTATTGAATTTCATCCTATTTACTTCAGACCATTTCTCCAGCTTTTCCAGATCATTTTGAATTTTAATCCTATCTTCCAAAGCACTTGCAACCCCTCCCAGCTTGGTATCATCCGCAAACTTTATAAGTGTACTCTCTATGCCATTATCTAAATCATTGATGAAGATACTGAACAGAACCGGACCCAGAACTGATTCCTGTGGTACCCCACTCATTATGCCCTTCCAGCATTACTGTGAACCACTGATAACTACTCTCTGGGAATGGTTTTCCAACTAGGTATGCACCCATCTTGTAGTAGCTCCATCTAGGTTCTATTTCCCTAGTTTGTTTATGAGAAGGTCATGCGAGACAGTATCAAAAGCCTTACTAAAGTCAAGATATACCACATCTACTGCCTCCCCCCTTAGTCTACCTCTAAAAGGAAGGTCATTTGGGAAATAAATCAACTGAGAACAATGCTGACAAGAAAAAAAATTTCTCTGAAAAGGTTCTTGGGATATTACATTTGTTATCCCGAATTCAAGATCATTTTCATGTTATTTTCTGTAGTGGAATCCACACTTAGATCTGATGATAACTGTTCATGCTCATTGTATGATAATCATATTAGCGAAATCCAAATGAGAAAATAAACTATATGGCCAGATTTTGAATGCATCCTCGTATCAGCTGGATTGTAAAATATTTTGCTGCTGTGCATGCGTGCACGAATCCAGTAGCTATGTGACAATGGGAGCAAGGGGTGGGGGTAGATGGGAACACTATGCATCACATCTTACCCATAATTTTATCAATCTAATTCAGGGGTCGGCAACCTTTCAGAAGTGGTGTGCCGAGTCTTCATTTATTCACTCTAATTTAAGGTTTCGCGTGCCGGTAATACATTTTAACGTTTTTAGAAGGTCTTTCTATAAGTCTGTAATATATAACTAAACTATTGTTGTATGTAAAGTAAATAAGGTTTTTAAAATGTTTAAGAAACTTCATTTAAAATTAAATTAAAATGCAGAGCCCCCTGGACCGGTGGCCAGGACCCAGGCATTGTTAGTGCCACTGAAAATCAGATCGCGTGCCATAGGTTGCCTATCCCTGATCTAATCTGTCTTTTAAACAAAAAGATTTTTGAGAAGAAGAAAGCTGAGCAGAATGAGAAAACCTGAATACCAAAGAGAAATGCAGCACAGCTATCAAAGCTAATAGATCTCTCTACATACTGTTTTCATGGGCATACCATCCAGCCCCATGCAAGTGAATGTACTCCTATTAAAGGAGTACATTTAAATGGCACCCAGCATTGGCTTCTAAAGAGGCTTCTACTTTGCATGACATGGTATATAATAAATAAAGACATATATATAATATATGACCTGGGCCTGCCAAAATAGGTTGCCATTGCTAATCCCTTGCAAGGCATGTGGGCTATTTTATTTTTATATATATATATAGTCTGACTGGTATGAGCAAAATTCCCTGACACATCCATTGATCCTAATAATATGCTCTTAAACAGCTTATAAAGTGCTTCATTGCAATAAAAAAGGAGATAGTTTTTTGTGGACCTGTTTACTTTTTTTAGACAAATGACGTGTTCATAAGGTCTTTCATCAACAGAAGCATTAAACAGGTGTTTAACTGAACTCACAGCCTCCTCATTTCAGTCACACAGTACCTTCTTTACTGTACCTTCAGAGGCAGCAGGAATAGTGCATCTTCCAAGCTGCCACACACTTCTTATTGACACCCATTACAAGCATCATCTAAAGAAAAAGTAGGATATGTCTATCATTCAGCCCCTAGACCAGAGCCATTTCTCTTTCAATATTACCTTTCAAATGCCATCTTGGACAACAGCAGGGAATAACGACTGAACCATTCATGGCATGCACCCAGGCAGTGGAGGGCAGTGTACAAGGTGCAGAAAATGTCAGAGAAAAAGTAGGTGAGAGTAGGGCTTGTGGGAGATATAAAGCCAATCCAGAAAAACAGATGGTCATCAGTTAATCAGAGCTAGAATCATGTGAGAGATCACGAGGGATTTACCTGTCAAAGTCATTAATTTGGGGAGTGTTGTTATTTATCAGTTACATAGCACTGTTGGTGTTCCTTAACTGGGTGATTTATGGGCCCAGTCCCTTAAAGGCCCTCAATCCCCACTGACATCAGAACGAAGTGTTACATAGAAACCCAATGTGGCAATCCCTTATCTATGTGAATGTTAGTCCTGACACCCAGGCTGGTGACCTCCCCATTATCTGTACGCTGGATATGTTTTGTAGATATCAAAATTAATTAATTAGGTAAAGCACCGCAGGTGAAAATGAACAGACACTATTTAGTACCAACTAGTCCAGAAAAGACTCTACAGCATTGGTGGTAGTAATACCATTCGTTGTTGCTATCCAGCTCTGTGAGCAGTAGTGCCCAGATCTACCCTTAGAGGCTTTGGCTTAGCACTGAGATCTATATCAATGCCAAACTCTCTCTGTTAGCTGGAATCCCTAGGAGACACAGCAGGCTTCATACTTCCAGTGACAGCAATGCTATTAATGCCAATTAGCCACATTTAGAATAAAAACAAGCATTCAGTGCAGGCTGTTTCTCTAGCCATATTTTGTTTTAAGCAATGGGGGCTCCAAAGCATACGATTACAGTATTTGTTTAGCATGTATACGGGACCCCTCGCTGGGTCACTTACACGAAATGAGACCATTGATCATAAAAATTGTTTCTGAGTGGGCCCATCTAGCTGTGCACGTCATTACTGAGTTACCACTTGAGCGTATTACTCTAACCCTTATCCTTCCTTCTCACCCTATTCCCCTGTCGTTTGTTACCATTGCTCAGTGCATGGTGTCTCACATTTGCTTGGATACATTTCAGGATAGAAACAATGTCATCGCATATGGGCTCTTCGATGCCTACCACGCTTTTGGGAGACATATATAGTAAATAAATAATAACAGCCTGGCAGCAGCTGTGAGCAATATATCCTATGGTGGCCATTAACATTCAGATACGGTCTCTGCCCTGTCCCCTAGTAAAGGGAGGGAGGAAGATATACACACCCAGGAGAACAATGTTGGAATATTGTAAAAGGATAGAGATTTAATAGGTCTTTTCCATCTCTAACTGCTATGATTCTGGACAATTTATCTTAAACCACCAGTGTTCAGGCAATTCAGAACTAAGGCTGAAATGGCACCTGTCACTCATTTTTGGAAATGATTGCCTATTTACCCTTTTCAAAAAGTGATGTTGCTCATGGATGTGTTGTGTTATGCTGCTCTTTGCAAGGTACTATAGCTAACATTAGGGTACACTTTCCGTGTGCTGCCTGGAGATTTAGATACACAACTGCAGTACCATTAGCACTAATAAGATTTGTGTGACTATGTTCCAACACAAAACAGTCATTATTTATCCCACAATATGTAACACCACCCAGTACTAGATATTCTGCAACACTTAGGAAGTATCAGGTAAATTTAGGGCAAAGTCAAGTTTGGTCCTTTAGCCTGAATTCCTCGGCTCTTGTATATTTAAGACAGTCCCTTATCATTATTTTAACATAGATTTTTTTATGTGTGAATTAACAACTAAATCCATTATGAAAACCCATTTACCAAAGGACTGACACCAGACAAAGCCTGCGGCAGCTATGGAACTCTGGGATACAACATCTGTTCCATAAAATTTAACTCAGACATTCCAAATCTTTGCCTGTTCATCGCTGCTTTACAGCTTTTCAAACAGCTACTTTTCTCCTCAGGACATGCAAGTTCTGACACAGACCCATGAAGGCCAAATGTCTCCTTTAATTCTCCCAGGCTAAGCCAGTTAAAGGGAGGCTATCAGGATACATGGTGCTTTGACATATTTAAAGGGGGGAAAAAACCATTTACCACACTGATTTGTTTCTTAAGGTTTTATTTTCATTGTTTTGTTTATTTGTGTTGAATTTCACATCTATTTAAAGTACTGCATCTACCTTATGAGTCAAACTACTTTATATTTTAGGGACCCAGCTTAGTAATTTAGCTGATGTGTAAATGCTCTCAATTACTAATTGGTGATGCTTCCCATGACATAACACAAACTGACTCAGAAAGTAGCATATGCTGCTATTACCCCTAATAGATCCACCTCGTCTCAAAGATTTGAGGCAAAAATTACCATTTGGCGTTGCTGCAGATTCAAATATACCTTCTGCCCTGTGTTGAAATTAGAAGAATTTTGTCTATTTGATATATATTGAATTGAAGACCCTGTTTTCACTATTACTGTAGAAGTTTTTACATTCAGTACTTACATTACAGTGACTATTTAGTGGGAGAGGTCAAGGTGTTAAAAGATTTCTGTGTGGGGACTGGTCCAGTTTTGATGTTTTAAAATAGTTATTACTTGGCTCAGACATTACTGTTTGGAAGAACAGCTACTGCCTCTGAGCCTGATTCTGCAAACCCTCTTCACACAATACTCCCATTGATGTCGGTGGCATTTTTGGGCCTGTGGCGATGGCAGGATTAACCCCTGTGTTTGGTGTTATTACTAGGAAAAGTGTTAGAGTACAACATTTTAATACAGTATCTGACCCTTTTTTCAGGATCTGTTATTTTGGCTGTTTCAAGCTGGTGAGATGTTGCATGCAGGCTGCTGCCTTCCCAACTTACATTGTTTCCCACTGAGTCCAGTGTAGCACTGGTTTGCAGGATCTTGCAGAACTTATCATTTTTAGTCTTTTTCTTTGTCCTCCTCATCGGAGTGAGGTGTTGTAAGTATGTGTGTGGGGGGGAGGGAGGGTTGAGTCTGTGTGCCTCATAGACTTTAAGGTCAGAAGGGACCAGCATGATCATCTGGTCTGACCTCCTGCACACTGCAGTCCACAGAACCTTCCCCACCCACTCCTGTAAGAGACCCCTAACCTCTGGCTGAATTACTGAAGTCCTCAAATCATGGTTTAAAGACTTCAAGTTACAGAGAATCCACCATTTACACTAGATTAAACCTGAAAGTGACCCATGCCTCATGCTGCAGAGGAAGGGAAAAAACTCCCAGGGTCTCTCCCAATCTGACCCAGGGGAAAATTCCTTCTTGACCCCAAATATGGTGCTCAGTTAGACCCTGAGCGTGTGGGCAAGACCCACCAGCCAGACACCTGGGAAAGAATTATCTGCAGTAACCCAGAGCCCTCCCCATCTAGTGACCCATCACCAGCCATTGGAGATATTTGCTAAAGCAGACGCAGATCAGCTACATGCCTTCATAGGCAGTCCCATCTTATCATCCCCTCCATAAACTTATCAAGCTCAGACTTGAAGCCAGTTAGGTTTTTTGCCCCCCACTGCTCCCCTTGAAAGGCTGCTCCAGAACTTCACTCCTCTGATGGTTAGAAACCTTCATCTTATTTCAAGCCTAAACATGTAGATGGCCGGTTTATAGCCATTTGTTCTTCTGTCCACATTGGCGCTTAACTCCTCTCCCTCCATGGTATTTATCCCTCTGATGTATTTATAGAGAGCAATCATATCTCCCCTCAGCCTTTTTTTGGTTAGGCTAAATAAGCCAAGCTCTTTGAGTCTCCTCTCACAAGGTAGGTTTTCCATTCCTTGGATCATCCTAGTAGCCCTTCTCTGCCTCTGTTCCAGTTTGAATTCATCTTTCTTAAACATGGAACACCAGAATTGCACACAGTATTCCAGATGAGGTCTCACCAGTGCCTTGTCTGATGGTATTACACTTCCCTATTTCTACTGGAAATACCTCTCCTCATGTATCCTAGAACTGCATTAACCTTTTTCATAGCTGCATCACATTGGTGACATAGTCATCCTGTGATCAACGAATACACCAAGGACTTTCTCCTCCTTTGTCACTTCCAACTGATAGGTACTGAGCTTATAGCAAAAATTCTTGTTGTTAGTCCTAAATGTGTGACTTTGCATTCTGCACTATTACATTTCATCCCATTTTTATTACTCTAGTTTACAAGGTTCTCCAGATCATCTTGTATGATATTCCAGTCCTCCTCCGTATTGGCAATACCTCCAAATTTTGTGCCATCCACAAATTTTATTAGCACACTCTCACTTTTTGTGCCAAGGTCAGTTATAAAAATGTTAAATAAGATTGGTCCCAAGACCAATCCCTGAGGTGCTCTACTAGTAACCTCCCTCTAGCTTGACATTTCACCTTTCAGAATGACCCGTTGTAGTCGCCTCTTTAACCAGTTCCTTATCCACCTTTCAAGTCTAATATTAATCCCCATCTTCTCCAATTTAACTAATAATTTCCCATGTGGAACTATATCAAATGCATTACTGATATCCAGGTAGATTAAATCTACTGCATTTCCTTTGTCTAAAAAATCAGTTGTCTTCTCAAAGAAGGAGATCAGGTTGGTCTAGCACTATCTACCTTTTGTAAAACCATGTTGTATTTTTATCCCAATTACCATTCACCTCTATGTCCTTAACTACTTTCCCTTTCAAAATTTGTTCCAAGATCTTGCATACAATTGAGGTCAAACTAACAGGTCTGTAGTTTCCTGGATCACTTCCCCCACCCCCTTCTTCAAAATAGGAACTGTATTTGCAATTCTGCAGTCATATGGTACAACCCCCTTGTTTACAGATTCATTACAGATTACATATTTAAAAATCCTTGCTATTGGGTTTGCAATTTCATGTGCTGGTTCCCAGTGGCTGTTTGAGTTTGACTTCCACCTTGGATGTGGTAATTTCTATCTCCATATCCTCATTCCCATTAGCTGCCCTGCCACTACCGCTAAGCTCTTCATTAGCCTCGTTAAAAACTAAGGCAAAATATTTGTTTAGGTGTTGGGCCATGCTTAGATAATCTTTAATCTCCATGTCGTCTTCAGTGGCTAGCAGTACCACTTTTTTTCCCTTGTTTTCTTTTTATTTATATGGCTATAGAAGCTTTTTCTGTTGGTTTTAATTCCCTTTGAAAGGTCCAACTCTGCTTGGCTTTTGGCAGTTCTCAATTTATTCCTACGTTTTCTGATCTCCAAGAAGTAGCTTTCCTTGCTGATCCATCCCATCTTCCATTTCTTGTAGGCTTCCTGCTTTCTCTTAATAACTGGTTTGAGATGCTTGCTCATCCAGCGTAATCTGCAACCCTTCCCTACGATTTCCCCCCTCTTGCTTGGGATGCAGGCTTCAGCTAGCTTCTGCAACTTTGACTTAAAGTAATTCCAACCCTCCTCCACATTCAGATCCTTGAGTTCTTCAGTCCATTTCCCTAATTCCCTTCATTTTTAATGTTAGCCCTTTTGAAATCAAGGATCCTAGTTGCAGACCTATTTTTGTTTATCCTTCCATTTAGTTTAAATCAAATTAGCTTATGATCACTCAAACCAAGGTTGTCCCCTACAACCAGTTCTTCGATGAGGTCCTCACTACTCACCAATACCAAATCTAAAATGGCATCACCTCTTGTTGGTTCAGTGACTATCTGGTGACTATCTGTCAGCTATCACATCCAGGAAAATTTGAGCCCTACTATTATTAGTAGCACATGAGTTGTCCAGTCTATATCTGGGAAATTAAAATCTCCCATAATCGCAAAATTCCCAGTAGTATATATTTAATTAAAAACATTAAAGAGGTTTCTCTCCATAGCCAAATTGGATCCTGGGGGGTCTGTAGCATACCCAAGCACTAGCCCGGGGAACCTCTACTAGCTTTCTTCCCCAAAGTGATTTTGGCCCAAACAGACTCTGTCATATCCATTCCATCACTACTAATTTCTTTACAGACTACCTCATAATTAATATACAATGCTACTCCATCACCTTTGCTGTTATTTCTGTATTTCCTGAACACATACACTTCAGTCCCTGTACTCCAGTCATAACTACTATTCCACCATGTTTCTGTTATATCTATAATATCTGGTTTCACTTTCTGCACCAGTAGTTCTAGTTCCTCCATTTTGTTACCCAGGTTCCTTGCATTGGTGTATAAACATCTTAATTGGTGCTGCTTGGTTTCCTCCACATTCCTCACCCAATTCGGTACAGTCATTCTACTGCCAGTATCTCCTTCCTGACTGTTAGCTTCCTTGGTATCAGCACTATCTTTCCTCTTAATGTCCATTCTCCTACCCACTGCTGTTCATTTCTCCATTGCTGTATCCTTTCTTATTTGATTTTCCTCCCTTTCAGTGTTAGAATCAGGCATAGAGATTACATCTCCCAACCATCTCCTACCATCTCCCCTGAGTTTCTACTTTAAAGCTCTTTTAATCAGTTGTGCCAACCTCCATCCTAGAATTCAATTTCCCTCCTTACTTAGGTGTAGTCCATCCCATGAGAACAGTCCTCTGTTCATGAATGCTTCCCAGTGATCAAACATCCCAAAGCTCTCCTTAGAACACTACTGCCTGAGCCATCTGTTGATCATCATAATCTTATCTCACATTCGTTCTCCTCCACTAGGGACAGGTAGAATCCCACTGAAGAACATCTGAGCCTCCATTTCCTTAAGCATCTTTCCCAGACTGACATAGTCTCCCTGGATACGTTCCAGCAAGAATCTAGCTATATCATTTGTTTCAACATGAAGGACAATCAGTGAATTATTTTCTGCTCCCATTAGGATCCTCTTCAGCCTCAGGTGCACATCCCATATCTTAGCTCCCAGCAGACAGCACACCCTTCTGTTCTCAGGATCAACTCTGGTGACAGGCCTGGGTCTGGGGATTCCCTGCTAAGACAATCAATCATGTAGACCTGCCTTTTCCTGGTGATGGTGTGATTCTCCAGCCTTCCTCCTGTTCTTTTTGGCTGCAAGTCATCTTGTCTTTTATTCTCCCTTGCAATCTTCTGCAAGACATCCTATATCCTCCTGGGGCTCTGAATTCTTGGTATCTCCCTTGACTCTTCCCCTCTTCTTATAGGGATAGCCTCTCTTCTTCCTCCTCCCACCTTCAATTTTACTGCCTGCTGTGACCTTTCTTCATTCACCAACTCAGCAAACCTGTTCCTGAGCTTTATTTCTCCTTCACTACCCAGTCTTTTCCTCTGCCTGGTTTCTGTAGTCACATGTTTTCATTGGCCACTTTCCTCACCCAGCAGTCTCCCATCAGAGTTCTTCAGTCCAGCTTGTATCTGCAAGTCTTGACTTTTTCCTTCAGCCTCCTCTTGCCTTCCCTCTATCATCTGCTCGAATCCCCTTCGAAACTCAACCATACTTTCCACCTGCATCTCCAAAGCTCAGATCTTCTCTTCAATCAGCTCCATCAGGCGGCACTTCATATAAATGAAGCTCTTTTCAGGTACCTGCTTCAGGATCATGTCCATCCTACAGTTTCCACACCTGGACATCTTCATTGTCTCTTCCATTACTTGGGTCACTGCCTCTGTGTCTGTCATAGCCTTCCCACCTAAAGTCCTGTCAAGGAAACAAAACAAAACGAAAACCCCAAACAAACATCAAAGCAAAACCAGAATACCCCACCCCCCAACTCTTCCAATAGAATTCCCATTCAAACGCCCCTGTTTATAGCTCTGTGCTTCTCTCACAGCACATTGCCCTCTACCAGCCTCTACAAACTGAACAGGAGAAAAAACAAAAAAAACACAAAACAGAAAAAACCCACGGTTGTCAGTTGTTGGCTGCATGTCTGTTCTCGATGTGTGTTGTGCCGGCTCTGCGCAGATAACTGACCTCGATCACACAGCAGACCTTTATCAAACTGCCCAAGAAGACCACAGACTCTGTTCAGTGACGAAAGCACTTGGTCAGGTTTATTGCTGACAAAGCACGGTCCTAGCTCCCCAGATCAATGTCTACAGTTATACTAGCACATGTATGCCTGTGACAATTGACTCAGCTCAGTGAACAGCAGGACTCTCTGTTCCACCCTCGGCTGACAAAGACACTGCTGCTGTTGTCCCCTCTTTTATACACTGATACCCAAAAGTTACATACTGCCCCTCTGATGTGGTTAGTTACCACCTTTTATCTTACATATGTTGGTTCAATCAAAATATCTCTATCCATCACCCCATCATCCTGACCTTATCTTTAAGAGAGGTCAATGTGCCTTTGTACCATCATTGGGCACTGTGTTTACATCATATCTTGGCATCAGGGTGTTCTGGCACCAGCTTTCTGGAATGTGTTTATGAAGGGACAGTGCAAAGCACTTCTTAGAAGTGTTAGTGTTTTTGCAATAACAGCCCTGTTTTTGCCAGATTCTGTGAACTTGCAAGTAGGCATGTTTTGTAACAGGGCCTGACTTTTGCTGTTAGCTTGACTCTTGCTAACTTTGCTTTATCTCATCAGGGCCTGACTTTAGTTCAGGCCTTAGGCCTTACACCAGTCCTCTTATACCAGGCCTCATGTCTCAGGCGCTCTCTTTCTTCTACAGTCAGACCCCTCCCCCAGAGTCCAACAGCTGCTTCCTTTGTCTCTACAGATGCAGTGAATTCAATGGACAGTGGGAGAGAGAGGAGTGTCTTGGGGTGTCTGCCCCTTCTTTCTTATAGTCCTGGTCCTGCTTTGAGAAGCATTTCCAGGTGGGAGCAAGGTGACAGGCAGTCTGTGTGGAAGGAAACACCATGCTGTTTCTTTGCTAAGATGTATCTTTTTGCCCTGCTCCCTTTCCTGCCAAAGACTGGCCACTTAGCAGGTAATGGTCCATCAGCCTTGTTTACACCGGCTCACCCTTTGACTCTAAGGAACTGGTTTGGCCACTGTCCAGACTTCTCTGGAAAACATTCTGTTCATGTCCATTTCAAGCAGGTGTGTGCGTGCCGTGTGCATGCCAGCCAGATGATTTTCCCTTAGCAGCATCTGTAGGGTCGGCCCGGGCAACCCCTGGAGTGGCACCACCATAGCGCCCTATATAGGGGCCAGCCGACCCTCCACCCCCTCAGTTCCTTCTTACCGCCGGTGATGGCTAGCTGGAACTTTGCTCAATCTTGCAGCAAACCTAGCAGTGTCTCTGTTCATGTATATAGTTCTCTTTTTTCCTCATAGTTTTAGAGTTAGCATTAGTTGTAAGTGAGTAGTAGTTGGGGGGTCCCCCCCCCAATGTAACTCTTGCCCCTTCCTGGGGCATGCCCAGAACCCCAGGGTTTAAACTCTGTGCAGACTGCGGGAAGTTTATGCCAAAGAGTGACCCACACTCTTCCTGCTTGAGGCGCCTCGTAGAGAGTCACCAAAGAGACTGGTGCCGCATCTGCAAGGGGTTCCGTCCCAGGACTCTCAAGGACAGAGAACAAAGACTTAGAGTGCTCCTGATGGAGGTGGCCTTATGGCCACACTCGGACCCCAAGCCTGCCGACCTGGTGCCCAGTCCTCATCCTCGGTGCGCAGCACTCTGGCACCGTTAGCCAGAGAGGAGGCCCAATCTAAGAACTCTAAGTCCAGGCACCGGAGAGAATCGGGACATAGGAAATCGGCCTCCATGTGGCACCGATCACCGTGTCCGGTGCCCGTGAAAAAGAAGAGGCTGGTGAGGGGCTGATCAGCCCACCAGGACCCTAAAAGGCCGGCGGCGTCCACAAGTGTGGTGAGACAAGCCGCGCCTCAGGCGCCACCTCCCAAAGTTCTGTCGACTCCTGCCCCTGTGGGGGTACAGTCGAGTCTGGACCAGTCTAGGTCCCCAGACCTCCACGAGGATGTGCACCTCCCATCGACGCCGGAGGCATTCGAGGCGGCCTCAGACCTGTTAAGCCTCCCCGTACCGGCCTCCCTGCGCCGGAGGGAAGAGCCGCCAGGGACTGCGCAACCCCCAATCCAATCGAGGGGCAAGCCAGCTGTAATGACACCTCCGTCCCCGCCCTGCGCCGCTCCAGCGGCACCGGCACAGAGAGAATGACCGCCCCATTCCCAGGGGCTCGTGGTACCACTCGTCGGCAACAGTGGGTACTGCCCCTCCTTGGTCTTTGTACTCGGAAACCTCGGAGTCCGAGGCGGAATCCTACTGCTCCAATAGATCAAGGAGCAGGAGATCGGCTTCACAAAGAAGTCAGCGAACTTACCCTGTGCCTTGGCAACAGCAATGGCAACCGCCCTCCCAGTGGCCGTTCTGGACCCTCTGGGTTTACCATCAGGCCCAGGGTCAGGTGCATGGCCCACGCTCCAGGTCCGCGTCGGTATCCTCGATGTCGGTGGCTCTGGCACAAATGCTTCCACCAGCGGCACTGCCGGCCAAGAGGAGCGTGCCTTCTTCTCAACAGGATCCGGCACCACCCCATCAGACACCAGCACCGATGGGGGCCATGTCCTTGACGCCGCAGGCACCGCTCAGCACGCCTTGTCGTTCGGCATCGACCCCGGTACTGGTCACGGTGCTGCTTCCTACATCCGCACCAGCTACGCAACCCGAGCACCGTGTGCCGCAGGACCCGGCAGGAGCTGAGGGTAGTGAGGAACGTCCCCTGCAAGTGATTTCCTCCTCTTCCTCGCTGGACGAAGCGGTCGCAGGGACTTCTGTGCCACCGGCTCAGGAGGACAACCGGGTGCTCCAACAACTGCTCAAACGAGCCGCCCAGAGCCTGGCTATTCAGGCTGAAGAGGTAGAGGTGGATGTGGACCCTGTAGTGGACATCCTGGCTCCCTCGGGCCCATCTAGGGTCACCCTACTGCTGATTAAAACAGTAGCCGACATGTCTAGCACCTTATGGCAGACCCCAGCCTCTCTGGCCCCTACGGCCAAAAAGACGGAGAGGCGCTACTTCATGCCTTCCAAGGGCCATGAGCACCTGTATGCTCACCCTCCCCCGGACTCTCTGGCTATGGATGCGGTCAACCAAAGGGAACATCAGGGGTTTCAAGGGTCTACGCCAAAGAACAGGGAGGCCAAGAAGCTAGACCTCTTTGGTAGGAAGGTCTACTCAACGGGGGGACTGCAGCTGCACAAGCCAATCAGCAGTCTATAGTTAGCCGGTATGGCCATAACATGTGCTCAGCTTTGTCCAAGTTCGCTGAACTCCTTCCTCAGGAATCGCAATCAGAATTCTCCGCTCTGGTGGAGGAGGGGAAGCTGATTTCGCGTGCATCCCTCCAAGCGGCCCTGGACGCAGCGGATGCAGCCTCCCGCATGCTGGCCAGCGGACTGGTGATGCGGTGGGGGTCCTGGCTTCAGGTCTCTGGCCTTCCGCATGAGGTCCGTCCAGCAGACCATACAAGACCTTCCCTTTGAAGGGCCCACACTGTTTTCTGAGAAAATGGACAAAAGGCTCCATAGCCTAAATGATTCAAGGGACACGTTGCACTCGCTTGGCCTGCACACTCTGGCCACCCAGTGCAGGCAATTCAGGCCGCAGCCAGCTCAGCGGCCGTACCAGCCCCGAAACCGCCCGGAGGCCCCATGCAGGCGGAGTAGAAATAGCAGGAGGAGGCAATACCCATCCTCCAGACAGTCCTCCAGCCAACCGTGCAAGGTCTATTCAGTTTTCCTCCCTCCCACCCCACCAGCCTCCCTCCCCATCCCTCTTCAGGGACCCCTCTCACAAGCAACTTCTAATCCAGGAAGTGCAGTCCCTCCTCGCAGTAGGGGCCGTGGAGGAAGTTCCTGAGGAACTCAGTGGCAGGGGGTTCTACTCCCGGTATTTCCTAATACCGAAGGCGAAAGTGCGCCTCAGACCCATTCTGGACTTGCGGCATCTGAACAGGTTTGTGAAGAAATTCAAGTTCCGCATGTTCTCTCTGTCCTCTATCATTCCCTCCATGGATCCAGGAGACTGGTATGCCGCCCTCGACTTGAAGGACACGTATTTCCATATGGTGATAATACCTCAACACAGACGTTACCTCAGGTTCGTGGTGGGCGGCACCCATCTCCAATTCACAGTCCTGGTGTTCAGACTGTCAACGGCCCCGAGAGTTTTCACAAAGTGCATGGCGGTGGTAGCGGCTTTCCTATGCAAGCACCAAATCCAGGTATTCCCATACCTGGACGAATGGCTCATCAAGGGCCATTCCAAAGATCAGGTGGAGGCTCAGGTGGCCTTTACCAGACAGACCTTCCTCAAGCTCAGCCTCCTGATAAACGAGGCCACATCTACCCTGTCTCCCGTCCAGAGGATGGAGTTCATAGGGGCAGTCCTGGACTCGATGCAAGCCAGAGCGTACCTCCCAGAGTCCAGGTTTCAGTCTATGTCCAACATCATCCTTGGTTTCCGGCGCTTCCCGACCACCATGGCAAGGAATTGCCTCAAGTTACTGGGGCGTATGGCCGCATACACCTACGAGGTGAATCATGCCAGGCTCAAGCTGCTCCCATTTCAATCCTGGCTAGCGACCGTGTACCAACCAGCCAGGGATGCACTGGACTCTGTGGTGACGCTTCCCCAAGCGGTGCTGGACTCCAGTGCTGGCTCGACCCGCGACAGGTCTGTGCAGGAGTACCATTCGCCAGCCCTCAACCATCCCTATCCCTGGTAACCGATGCATTGGATCTGGGATGGGGGGCGCATCTGGGGAATCTCAGGACCCAGGGCCTCTGGTCCCCAGAGGACCTCTCCTTGCACATCAACGTCTGGGAGCTACAGGCGGTGCGCCTTGCCTGCCAGACTTTCAAATGACACTTGACAAGCAGGTGTATAGTGGTCTTCATGGACAATACCTCGGCGATGTTCTAGATCAACAAACGGGGGATCTAGATCAACACGCGCGTCTCCCCTGTGCCGGGAAGCCCTCGCATTATGGGACTTTTGCTTACAGAATTCAATCCACCTGACGGCATCCTACCTCCTGGGGGTGCAAAACAGTCTGGCGGACACCCTCAGCCGCTTGTTCAACGGTCACGAGTGGTCCCTTCGCCAGGATGTGGTATGTTCAATCTTCCGTCTCTAAGACTATCCCCAAATCGACCTGTTCGCCTTGCAGGACAACAGGAAGTGCCAACTGTTCTTCTCCCTCATGGGCGCAGCCCAGGATCGCTCACGGATGCCTTCCTCCTCTCGTGGGAAGGGGGCCTCCTCTACGCCTTCTCTCTGATTCCGATAGTCCACAGAGTACTCCTCAAGATTCACAGAGATCGTGCTCGAGTCATACTGATAGCGCCAGCATGGGCGTGCCAGCACTGGTTCACGTCGCTACTGCAGATGTCCATACGGTGCCCTTCGCGTTGCCCCTGCTCCCAGACCTGATCACACAGGATCAAGGCCACCTCCGGCACCCAAACCTGGAGTCACTCCACCTCACAGCCTGGCTGCTACATGGCTGAACCCGGTGGAAATGCAGTGCTCACAGTGTTCATGTCCATTCCATTACTCACCCTCCTGCCCCGCTGTCGGAGTGCCGGCAAGAAAGAACTGAGGTGGTGTTCTTCACATCTCGAAGAACAACAGTTACGAGAAGGTGAGTAACCATTTTTTCTATTCAAAGTGAGTCAGAACCATGCTAACGTTACAAACAAAAATAGATCTGAACCAAACTATGTTGATTAGAAGAATCCCAAACTTTGGGAAGGTGTTCAAAATCCAGACTCAGATCTGTATCGGAATATTACACTTAGCCCCATATTTAGGCCTACAGAACAAAAAGACAAACGCTCACCACCACCTAAGTATAATACAGGATCAATCTCTCCTTTGGAGAAAGATACTGTATTAAAAGAGGGAGAATGGAAAAAATAAAAAGTATATAAAATGAGAAATATTGTCAAAGCATTTGCTTTAGCTACGAGGATCTAAGTAATGTTTATATTTTGTGCTTACAAAACTATAGAGGTGTAGTGCTCACTTAAAACATATCAGCACATGAAGAGTTAATGAAGCCAAACTATAGAAAACGTGGGAAATGGGAACTTGAGGAAACATCCCAAGGCATAACATGCAAAACCAGTTTTGCTAATCAAAGAAGTATTGTGAACTTGGCTGACAGTCACTTTAATGAAAGACCTTCATTGTTGTCCAGCTCCTTAACAAAGTTCAAAAGTATATACTGTGTATATAAATTCCAAAATATCTAATATTTAATATTGAAGGCTTGGACCCCTTTTGTCACCAGAGAAACCAAAGGATTATGACCTATTGAATTCCCATGTTTTGGGTCCTGTCCAGCTGAGATAGCTAATTTCTTGTTATTTACATTCATAGAATTGTAGACCTAACTTGATTAATCAAGATGAAAGGGAATTAATTTTGTTTTATGATGAATTAAGCAGAATAAACTTCCTTTGCACAAACCCACTGAACCAGAATAATCAAGCAACTCTCTGTATATATTTAATTTACTACTAATTGCCTAGCATTTCCTAAATACATAGATACTCACTCTCTCTGCATTTCAGAAGAGCCTACACTTTTTGAAAGCTTTCCTTAATGCCCGTTAATACTCACCTTTACTCGCCCAGGAGGAAGGCTGCCACATGTAGCCAATAGAGCTAGCTTAGTCTTTTATTTTACTTAGCAGTAACACAAGGGATCTACAGGTCTGTATCCTGTAAGACACTGGCTTAAGTAAGTTAGCATAAGTAAAGCAGGCCTGTGACTCTTAGTATAGATAAAATGGCCTGACAGTTACCCTGATTTTGGGGGACTGGGAAGGTACATAACGATACCAGATGACTTAAGGAATATTCAACTGATACTAGGGTTGGATATTTTAGGATAAAATTATTGGCAGATGTTTAACCACAAACTAGCTTTAGCAAGAGTTCATGTATATGGTAGTGAGCTAAAAAGCACTAATATGGTAGCCTATAGGATACAAGTATCCCAATATTATGAGGGTGAGGAACTTAGATATGGACATGGGAGGCTGGGCAGTTGAATGAATATTCATGATAGTGCCCAGGCCCTATAATCGGCCATGTAGCTAGGTGGCGAGCTTTCCATCACTGACCCTTCAGCTCCTCATTGTCATAATCTACCACTGACCTTTTGGCATGGGGTCTCGATCATTGGACTCATTTGGCATACCAGAGACAGGGCTGGTTCTTTGTTTCTTACCACCGGATCCCCATGGAAGGATATGGGTATATGAGCGTGTGCAAAGAATACCAAAGATATCTCCAATACTATATTATTGCTCTTTGTTTATGTGGTTTGACGCTTTCTTGTTTTTACTGATTGTGTTAATAAAAGTGGCTAAGGCTTTGCTTTGCCCGCAGTGTGAGTGCTGTTGCCATACACCCCAGGGTTCCCTCAAGATATTGAGCTTGTTAGTTTTAATTCTGTTGTGTCTGATTCTGAGACTAGAATCCTATTTCATCCAGTTCATTAAATTAGTAGCAGTTGGCAACCAATAAAGAATCAGGCTACACACTCTATTGAGCAGACAAGGTCTCAATGATCATTTCAGGACCAGAAAAATTGGATTATATGAGGGATTATATATTGAAAATTAATCCATTGATTAACCCCCCCATCATGGCAAGTCTTTAGAAAGTTGACCCATAATTTAACCGAAAATGGAGGTTGTAAAAGATGGAAATTGGAGAAGAGCATTCATTATCTTAGCTAACAATAACTGTGGTTTTGAAGTATTTGAGTGTTTTGAAATGTCTGCATAGAGCTAAACCTGGAACTGCCACAGTGTCATGAGATGGACTATTTCCAGCCATCGCCAGGCTGGGGTTTCTTGGGAACAAATCTACTAGTAAGGGAAGAGGCCAGCATGCTGGCCTACCCCAGAATGGTTTGTTAAGAGAAAGGAGTGGGACCAACATAGGCCATCAAAAGAAGAAGTGAATTCTCCAGGTTGCGTCATGAAGAGGGAGGAGTTAGATAGAGTGCCTTTGACCTCCCCGTTCCCGGCCAAGAAGACAATGTCATAATTCTGATCTTACAGACAATGTAATAAATTAGAGTTGGTTGGAAAAAGGTAAGTATATATCATTAAAAAATTCAAAAGACATACATTTTCATAACATTTGCTTTTTGTGTGGGGGGGTTACTTTTACAAAAAGTTTCTTCATTGGGGGAAAAACACTGTATTTTTTTCCACTTTAAAAAGGGGGTTGAAAATAAAAATGTACAAAAAAGATGTGCATTTTCCTGCACCAAAATGAAATACTTTCTGAAAATTGTCAACGTTTTTTATTTTGAAATTTTACACACACACACACATATGTAAAAAGGCAACCAAGTTAAAAAAAATGGAGAAAATTTGTATCTTGGGCAGAAAGGCATTTTCCATCAGGGAAAAAAGGTTTTGACAGAAGAATGTCATCCAAGTTTAGTATAGATGAGGATGAAATCCTCCAAATCAATGGAATTACACAGAGGTAAAATTGATATAAATGGGAGGATAAAGTGTTGGGGAAGAGTAGAGGTATTTTATAGAGAGGAAAAGTCACAGGCATTGTTGAAGGGAAGACTCTGCAAGGAACCTGTCTCAGGTTCAACTCATCTGGATAACAGCTGATTTTTTGGATGACTACAGAATTAGGACTTGAACTCAGAGCTTTTAGAGAAGTTTTGAGCACAATTTTTATTGTGTCTGGCTAGCAGTTGATTGCATTTTCATTCCTGCTCATTTAATCATCCCAAACGACAAAGGTTAACACAGATTCTGAGGTGCTGTCACCATCCAATATAAAATGCTTGTCTCAGTTAAATAGGTGGAATCTGACTCAAATCTTGATCATCAATGATCAACAGCAAAATGTTGTCATAAAACTTTTTATATATCTGCTTCAAGAACTTTCAGTATTCACCCACAGTTTTAAATGAGTTTCATTGTGCTTGTGCTCTTTTGTAATCACTTTCCACCAATATTTTTGTGGTTGAGTTTTGCAGACACTAGTTACTCCTGGGGGCATGCTGCAGCAAAAATATTAGAAATTCTGCACTCAATATTTTAAAATTTTGCAAAATTCTATTTGTCAAAATAACACTACATAATCACACCAGTTTCAATCATTTTGGTAATTTATTTCAAAATACCTGTCAGCAAGTATGTCTGTAACAATACAGACACACACAAAAATCCCCCCAGGAATAGAGAGTTAAAGAAACCTCTACGACAACCCAGTTCCTGTTTCTCTGCCCTCTTCCCCACCCGAGCCCAGCTGGGGGGGTCACACACCCACAACCCTTCCCTCCCCGAGCCCACCTGTGGGGGGCTCCCCAGCCCAGCCAATATCCCCGAACCCCTTCCTTCCCAAAGCCCAACCACAGGGCCCTTCCCGCCCAGATACCCACACCTCCTTCTCTCTTCCAGAGCACAGTGGACTCCCCCAGCCCAGACACCTGTCCCCTTTCCCCGCAGAGGGATCCAGAGGGAGAAACGGCCTGATGTTCGGTCCCAGATTTTCACAGAGTTTCCTGCACGCCGCCCTCTCCTTCCCTTAGGGCATGCTGGGAATTGCAGCTGCCAGGAACCCTCTAGCTCCCTTTCCCTCCCCCAGCAGTGTCTTCTATGTGCAAACTGGGCTCTGCCCAGTCCAGTGGCGCCTAGTGGCAGATAGCAGCATTGCAGCCCATTTCTGTGGGGGAAAGGAAATTCTACATGCACAATGTTAATTTCTGCAAAATTTTGCATTATGCAGTGGTGCAGAAATCCCCTAGGAGTAAGTAGTGTATGTGAACAATGGGTTTCAAAATTGCATGCACAAGTGTTCTTGGAATCTGAATTTTAAATTTCCATAGATGAATATTCATGTGCACTAAGCCAATCTAGGAACAGGAACGATGCCATGTGATGTCTCTGACCAATCACACTAACCAATCAGTTTCAATAGCAAATAATGAATACACCAAACACTTGCTGAGAACTGTTTGCAATTAATCTATAATTTAAAAAATGCACAGGAAATTGGAATATTCTTTATCATAAATTGAGAAAGCTGTGATCTGCTCACAGATATTTGATGAGCAGAAAGAGATTACATTAACTGGATTCATTATTAATTGTGAATTATTAACTCAGCTCTATCTATATCCAAAATTGTAGAGCTGGCTGAAAATTTTTCAACAGAATACTTGTTTGTTGAAAAATGTGGTTTCACCAAAATTGAAGTGTTTTGCAGGAACATGTTGATTTCAACAAAATTTTTGATGGGAAAAAGTCAAAGTTAATTGGTTTGATCTTGTTCTGATAATGTTGAAATATTCCATTTTGATAAGCTATAATATTGATTTGACTATTATTTTGACTCATCTTGTTTACACTTTATTATATTAACATACTAGCTTTACTGTTATATTTAGACATTATAATTTAATATACAACATGTCTTAATACTCTATACAGATTTACTCTGTGGTAGAGTATCTCCTTATCAGTTAGTGTGTATTTACCCTCTTTATGAGGACATATGAATTATGCCCTCTCTTTACATGGCCAGACTCACTGAAGCAAAGATCCCACCATCAGTTTCAAACAGTTTATGCAAAGTATCTTTCCCTGACAATATCTTACTGAAAAATAAAACATGCCAGCAGAATAACCTAACAGATCCCATATAAAAAGTCTATTGTGTATTTTTAGTGTACTTTGTATAATTTTTGTCTATTTTCAGTGTACTTCATGTACTTTATGTGTGATAACATTATTTCAATTTTAAGTATAATGGACTCTGTATAAAACTATGGGGAAACCAAAAGAGGGAAAAAAATCAATTCATCCCCTATTTTCAATTGTGCTCCACCACCACTATACTCCCTCCAGTTTCTTCTGAGGTTTTAGCCAAGAGCTGATCCATGACCATCTGTTTTTAATCTGTTACTCAGGATGATAGTCTGTGGATCAATGAACTCTGGCCATATTCTATAGAGAAACTGCAAAAAAAATTTGGAGAATTTCCAACAAATAATGCTCACCAGAGACTTCTTTTTTCCCTTCCTTATCTCAAACTCCAGTTTTTCATAAAGGAACGGTGTCTGAGCTGACTCTTCCAACAGCTGGTCCTGACATGATGCATTAGTGCCATCTAGCTAAACAAGTGTAGTCATAAATCTTTGAATTCTTAATTATGCTACCACTGCTCAAAGGAGTTTTGTGAGTTAATGACAGTCAAGTGAGTGAGAGCACGACGACACTGACAACATTTCATTCTCAAAAAGATAATTTTTGCACTTTCTGCAGGAAGAACCTATCTGATATAAAAATTCCTTGAGACAAGTTTTGAGAAGAAACAGAGATGGAGTCCTTTGCTTCAGTTAATGCACAACGGATGTAAAACATATGGAAACACAAAAGAGAAGTAATAAGCAGTTGCTCTGTTTGGGCCAAACGTATTGCTGACATAAAGTGAGTGCTGCTCCACTGAATACAGGTTATCCTGAAAAGAAGGTGTAAACAGGAAATAAATACTACCACTTGCTGCTTTTGTTACCCATTGAGTTGGCATCTGTTAACAATCAAATAAAACACACACACACACACATATATATATATAAATGTTACTCGCCATAGGTAACAAAACAATTCCCACCATCAGCAATCCACACCCACTGACAAGCACATCCCCCAGAGCTGCCTTGCTAACAGTAAAGGAAATACCTGGTTGAATAAATATGTCCCATACACTATGAAGGCTGCCAAAGCAGGGCTCTCATGGACTATAAGAGGAAGTGAATTCCAGAGCCAGTAGACTTTCCACAGAGAACATCTGGCCACCAGCTCCACAATTTCAACCAAAATGGTTTTTAAGTGAAATTCACTTATATGCAGGCCAGAACAAGAAAGTCTACTATACTGTTCTAGCCAGTGATAGTATTTGTATGGTCACCCTTAACCACTGACTCTCCCAGTACTATGTATAGAATCTTCTGGGAGGTTAGCTACTGTGAACCACAATTATCTCTAATGGGGCATTCTTATGTGAAATTAACGACGGTCTCCTGAAATGAACCATCTACAAAATATAAAATTTCCCAATTTATTCAAATACTTTGCAAATTTATAAAGAATCCCAATTATTTAAATATTTTACTATTATCCATTCAAAATCAATAATCAATCTGTAGCATCTCCTGACAAAAGCACCATATAATTGACTATTCTTTTCACCAGTGTTTTAAAATATGTAGGCATGTTAAGATGCTGCATTTTAAAGCTGTAAAGCTAAATTCTTCCCTCAGATACATGAATGCAATTCCCACTGAAATCAATTAAAGCTGTTTTGAAATCATTTGGAACTCCATGAACTTGTTTCTCTACTCAGCGATACCAGCTTAACATCACTGAAAGCAATGGAGATAAGCACTGTGTAAAACTGGTGTAGTGGAGGGAAGAATCACATGACTATCTGAGAGCAGATTTTGGATTCTTGATTCAAAGCTTCTCAGTTACTGTAAACTCCCAAGGATACAACATTTCAACACACCCCTGTTAACTTAGGCGATTTACATTTCATGATGCTTCTTGCCGGCTTTCCTGCCATGGAAAAAAGAATTGTGGGAGAATATTTTCTTTTGTAAAATTTTATCCAGCATATCTATATAATCTAGCTCATCTATCTATCCAGCATAATTCTATTAATTCTAAATAATTCAGGATATTTCAAATATTATTTGAATGAAAGATGTTGATTTTTTTTTGCTTTGAAAGAAGTTTTCATTGAGAAATTTATTTTATATGAATTTTTATATACATTTTTTAAAAGGATCTGAGTTGAAATGAAAAGTTTCACATTTATTTAAATGAAACATTTCAACTGATCTGAAACAATTTAAAAATCCATTTCATGGAACATTTAAAAGTTTTGGCTTTTTGTCCCAATTTGGGATGAAAAAAACATCAAAATCTTGATGGGATGGCAAATCTATTTCCTGGACATCTCTAGTGGAAAGACTTATCTAAAAGTTCAGGAAGTGCTTTTAGATAGTGTGATATTTAAGTATAAAGAATTATTATTTGAAATGGAAGTTTGCTGAAACTCAGAGATTCTGTTGGCTCTGAAACTAGCCTTTCCACCATCCACAGGAACCAGAGAAAAGAAGCTAAATTTTCCATAGTCCTCCAATTCCAACCATAAGGCTAGTTAGCTGCGGCTTTTTGGAAGAGATTATTGTCCTGACTGTTCTCTTAATAGAATACCCATAAACTTTAATGAAGAGAGAATAGGACTGGAATAGAACATTTTCAGAGGGTAATAGTCTCCTGTTTCTTATAGGCAATGCATTTATTGAAATGAGATTTATTTTCAAAGCAGGAGATATTGACCTTGAGCTATTACAATAACACTATTTTTCTTTTACCAGATGACTGATGGCAATGTAGTCATTTTGTCTGATGGATGTCAATACACAAGAGATACATTGCTTCACATGCTGTTATTGAAGAGCAGTATTCTGAATGGTTGAGGTCAGACTAGATAATCATAATGGTCCATTCTGGCATTAACATCTATGAATTTATGAACAGTTTAGAAAATATTGTATGCTTCATTCAGAGAACAGTTTACCCCTCAGAAATACAGTAGGATCAGGATACTTTTTGAATCAAGTTCATGTTGTGACAGAGAGGGTAATTTCCTACAATATCTTTGGGAGATCTTGCTGTATTATATTTATGTGTGATTGTGGGCCAGGGACTCTATGTAATACCATGGGGGAGAGTGACCACACTCCTCTAGGAACTAAGAACAGTGGGGAGTGATTAGGAAAATTCACTCATTGTGTGACATCTCCAGAGAGGTATCATCATCTGGAGACGCTCACAAATACAGGTTCAAACTGGATTCTCAGAGACCAACATAGCAGGGACTCATGGATCAATAGCCTGTTTGGCTCAGTAGACTCACTGAGGATCAGGGCCTTCTTTCTGATCCAGGACCTTCTGTCCAAGGGGGACCCCATTGAGATGAAAGGACTTTGGCCTAGTAAAGCCCCATAGTGCTAACAGGTAAGCTTTTAGCATGTGTATAGCTATTCATAGCCTTTGAAGAGAAATCAAAGTGCAGACTCTGGCCTGTTCAGGCAGTCTGGTTTGCTGGCAATAGCACAATGTAGGAAGGGAACTATGTAGCCTGGAAAACTCCTGGTCAGGAGAGAGAGACATGCAGGTCTCCACCCAAGACAGGTGATGACTGGGAGCTGGAAGCCTAAAGATGGGTGCCATTGTTGGACCACATTGGGGAAATACAGGCGCAGTTGTTCAGAACTGTGACACAAGTCCCTGCTCCAATCACTCTTTAATGATTTATATAGAGTGGGACAGCTTCGATAGGGGAGAGTGAAAGAGTCATGCCTCAGAAATATGTCTCTGTCTGGGGCACTTTCCTGCAATATAGAAGACACAAGTTCAAATCCCTACTCCCCATCAGGCAGATGGAGGCATTGAAGTTGAGTCTCTCACATCACAGGTGAGTGCCTTAACACCTTGGGCTAAAGGTTATAAGGAGGATGCTTTCTCTTATAAGGAAAGTATCTTCTCTGGCTGTTTTGAGAATCTAGACCCTTAAAATGCATGAAACATAATATTTCAGGTCAAACATGTTTCATTCAACCCAAAATGGATTTTTTGATTCCTCGACATTTTTTGCAATTTTTGGATTCTGTTCAACATGAACCAAATTTTTTTGCAATTTTTTGGAACTGTCAGCAAACTGAAAAATTAGCTCTAATAGAATCCTCCTAATGCTAAAGGAAAACAAATGGGTGTAACTATTCTAAACATATAAGGGTCCAGTTTTGAAAGGATGTCTTCCACTCAGATACCCTCAGACACCTCAACTCAGAAAGGAGGCAAACCAAACCCTTCCCTATTTCTGTGATCACTACACACACACACAGCCCAAAATTTCAATGTCAGATCATCTTTTCCCAGCATGCTTTTCTGGTAGCTGTCTTTTTAAATGTGGGAGATAAAAGCAGCAGCAGGCCTGAAGTGGCCATTTTGATCTGAAAGCTGTAGGCTGTGTCTCCTTTCCTTCTAGCTGGTAAGTACTGTTAGCTCCTGTTACGTTCTCACCTGATTTTCCTTTTCTGTTCCTAAGGAGATGGCACATACTCACAAAATATTTGGCGGACCTGCCCCAGATTTCTGGTTTTGTAACAAAAGTTTCAGAGTTCTGACCTTTCTGAACTGAACAATATAATAGGGGAGTTTGGAGTAAGGTAATATAAATCACTTTAGCATTATCTACATTTTGCTAATATATTTGTTGCTGGTTTTATCAATGTTGGAAGAATGTTTGTTTCCTGCAGTCCTTTAGATTATTATGGTGTGTATGAAGCCAGTGGTTGTACAGGTGCCTTATGGACAGGATGAGAATACGTTGCCCCCAAGAGTTCACAGCATTTTACCTGGTTGTTTCTAAATCTTCCACATTCCAAGCCAAGGTGCAATATAGTTATATGTGATCTTTCTCATTAAGGCTGGGCTTTGGGATATCAAAACCTGAGGCACAGGGAATGCACAGGGTGCATAGATGAATATTTGTCTCCATTTGCTTTTTAGAGGCAACCAAGGGTAGGGGAAGGGACTCATGAAAATTCTAATTCATCAAGGGTACTGTTAGACCAAAGTGGACAGCTGATTTTTGGATAACAGTGTTCTAGCTCTCCTCATGTCTAATCATGTCTAATACATGTCTAATGTAGCCCACGGCCATGCCATTTTAGATTCCTGGAGCTGGTTCTTTGCACACTTCTTGATCTCCATATCTATCTGACCCTACTGTGTTAGTGATCAGTGTGCTCAGTGTCATGGTTACATGATTACAGGTATGCTGGAGGAGGGTGTGTGTGTGTAATGGGAAGTGGCGGAATAATGCTGGGATGAGTGCAGAAGTCATGTTTTTAGCTACATTCATTTCTCTTATGTAAGTGAATATGGACTTGACAGCTCCAAATATAAGGGAACTGTGTATTGAGGTACTCCCTTTGCCCATCTCATAAGCACTGCTTCTCTTTCTGCTTTAGTAAGTATATTATTGGCCTAGGTTGTGTATTTGGCCAGTGGCATGGCCCCAAAATCAAATGCAGCCACCATGGCTGCATGCAGCCACAAGGGTTTTTTTCTGCAGCGCCCCCTCCTTGCAGCGCCCAGGGGTTTTGGGGGTGGGCTTCAGCCCTCTCTATCTGACTTCAGCCGGGGGACTCCAGGAGTGGGCTTCAGAGCCCCCTCCTCCACTTCAGCTGGAGGCTCCGGCGGTGGGGCTCTGGGCTTCAGGCCCCACTCCCAGCTTCAGCTGTGGGCTCCAGGCTCTGGGTTTTAGTCCCCCACCCCAGATCCAGCCATGGGGCTCCGGCTCTGGGCTTCATTCCAGGGGGACGACCTTACCAGGCACCTTGGTCAAGAGACAAGGAGCAGGATGAACCTGGGGTGTGAGGCCACAGAAGGGAGCTTGAGGCAATGCAGGGACAAAACAGCGGGGGAGATAGGGAGCCCGGTAGAGGCAGCAGGGGCCAGAGGCAAAGGGTGGGGGGTCAGGGGAGGCAGCAGGGGCCAAGGGTATCAAAATACATCTGTATATTATTTTTATTATTGTCTGAAAAAAACCCTACATAAATAAATTACAATGATTTGGACATGTATATTTGCATATTTAATTGTTTTCCCTAAAATTAATTAAGTATTTTAGGAAAATTTGTCAGAACAGCCATGGGCATGAGTTGGTGGCCGCACTCTGAGGCCACCAAAAATTTTATTGTGAGAATCCCTGACTAGTGCCAGTTCCCTTTTCCCCCCGGGGAAAAGGCAAACCCCTCCCCAGGAGACCTCAGGCAGCTCTCCGCCTCCTCTTCAGTTAGGGTCCTTCATTGCTCCCAACTGCTTCCTGCTCTGCTGGGAGATAGTCAGCTTCTCCTGGAGGTTCTCGCCTGGCAGCTATGACACGCTGTGGGGTAGGGCCTGTTCCAGTCCCTCATTCCACAGCACTGGAGCGGTGCTGCCAGGTCCGAGGGAGTGGGGCTGGGGGGCACACACACTGGCACAAAGCTGTAGGATTTGGATCTGTTTCCACAAACATTCTGCAGTGTCTTGTCATTCCCATCTTGATTCTTGTTCCCGCTCTGGATGCTGCCATCTATTCCTCCAAACCTCTCAGCAAATGCCCAGCAGGTGCAGCTTGTTCTTCATGTGAATAAAACACTCATCAAAGGCATACAGCTGAGTCAGCTATTAAACCACTCAGTTCTAATCTGTACCCTGGCTGAGTTAGAAAGGACAATTAAAAAGCCAGAGAATAGTCTCCTTTTTTCTAATGTCAACTTCATCGGTTCAAAATATCAGTTGTTAATGGTCTTGCAGTCTCTCTGCCAAAAGGCTCCAGACAAAAATTGAATGACTGTTTTACAGGTGTGTTCTTTCCCGCCGAAATTTCAGAAAACCCTGCTTGGGCATAAACAGCCTTTTTGGGAGGGGCTACAGATTTAGGGTTAGATTGTGAGTGGCCCTACCCCAGCCACACGGGAGTAAAGGAGAATAAGGCATTAAGGCTCTTCGTATCAAGGTTGTGGGTGGAAGGGGAGGAGCATGCTCTGTGGCGATACTAACCCACCATCCTGTGATCAGAGTGGGTGAGGAGAAGGTCAAGAGGGGTGAGGCATTAGAGCTTTTATACCCGCCCCTCCACGAGCAGAGCTGAGCTAACACATGGGGAGAAGTAAAAAGGTGAGATGCACTCTACCGGGGGCCCCAGTAAATTACTTCTCCCTAGGGACAGGGAATCTACATCTACACTAGCGACTGTACATCCCTATGTAACCCACACACCTCCTGGGTATGATGTTCTGTCCTATCTAGTGGTACCGAGACCACTGAGTGAGAGAGAGAACAATTAATAAGTCTGCTCTACAGCCTTAGCTAACAGCCAGTTGGCTTTTAGCTCATGCAATAGAGGTTCATGCCCTAAGCTCCAGAGAGGTCCCTGGTTCTATCCCACCCCTGACGACTGGGGGCTGTTAGCGTTACACCTACATGGGTGTTGTTGTGCCGTAACCCCCCTATATCCACATCTGAACCCCCGAAGCATGAGTCTGAAGGACAGTGCCCAGCGAGGATCTGGGAGGGACCCACGCACATGCCTGTGCCATGATGAGCTGGCCCAATTTTCCCACACCTGTTCACCCCTCGTCAGGGGGAGGAGGAGAGCAAGGGCAAGGAGATGGGTTCACAGACAATAACATGTACGTTGCTCAAGAAGTCTGACCTGCTGTGTTTTTCTATTCCATGTATCACTCTCAAAGACATTAGTGTTCAATTTTCTTGTGTGTAGACCCTCCTTCCTGACTATGATGAATGGGATGGGTTTTTTTCAGGTTTGGGATAGATCCCCAAGAGTCACAGCATATGAATTTTATTTCTGCAACTCTGTGGTGCCATAATGCTGCAAATACTTCTCTGACTCTCCCATACCCGTTTCCACCCCTATGCCACCAGGCCCAAAATATCCTAATGTCAAAGAAAGCAGCAGAGGGGTACGGACCGTGAGTGGTGCTCAGAACTAACTGCTCCTCTCACCAGCAGCAGAATGAAAACCACAAGAGAAGTTTTGATAAACGTCTTTATGGCTTTGGTAATCTATTAACTGACTGTATAGCGTAAGGACACACAACTAAATGTATAGTGAAGACATCAAACAATGAACAGTGTTTAAATGGCCCCTCCTCCTCCACCCAGACCCACTGACAGCAATTCCAGGCCCCAGGGCAGAACTGTCAGTGGGCCCCCATGCACACACAAGCCGCGCCCGTGCGGACACAGTCCACCTGACATTTGGGCGGTGCTGCACCTGCGCTGCTGGTGCCCAGTGAGCTGCTGGCTGCACTGCTGGGCGCGCTCTTCCCGCACGACCAGGGCTTGCACATGTCCGCCCGGTAGGGTTGCCAACTGTCTAATCGAGCAAACCCAAAGACCCTTTCCCTGCCCTGCCCTTTCCCTGAGACCACACCCCTGTGCCACCCCTTCTCTGAGGCCCCGCCCCATGCTCACGCCATCCCCCCCTCCCTAGGTCGGTCGCTCTCCCCCACCGTCACTCACTTTCACCAGGCTGAGGCAGGGGTTTGGGGTTCGAGGTGCAGGTTCTGGGAGGGAGTTTGGATGAAGAAGAGGGTGCGGGGTGTAGGCTTTGAGAGGGGGTTTGGGCACAGGAGGGGGTGCGGGGTGCAGACTCTGGGAGGGAGTTTGGGTGCAGGCTCTAGGCTGGGGCAGGGGGTTAGGGTGCAGGAGGGGGTCAGGGAGTCAGTGCTTACCTCGGGCTACTCCTGAAAGTGATCAGCACATCCCTCTCGCAGTGGCTCTTGGGCAGAGGTTCCAGGTGGTTTCTGTGCATCGCTGCCTGCAGGCACCGTCCCTGCAGCTCCCATTGGCCACAGTTCCAGGCTAATGGGAGCTGTGGAGTTGGCACTTGGGGCGGGGGCAGCGCACAGAGACGCCCTCCCCAGGGGCCGCAGGGACGTGCCGGCTGCTTCCAGGAGTGGCGAGGGCGGGCAGGAAGCCTGCCTTAGCCCCACTGCACTGACAGCGGCTGGGGGCCCCCGGGCCCTTTTAAATCACCTGAGCCTCTGGGCAATTGCCCCTTTGCTCCCTGTCAGAGGGCCTGCCTCCACCACCAGCAAACCCTGATCACTGTGAACCTTGCGTGTAGTCATGCTAAATAGCTGATCAATGCTATAGTCACAGCTGTCAGAGAACAGTATAAAGACAGCAGGTTCTGAAACCCCTCCCAATCCCAATGTCACTCTTTACCACAGGTATTACTATAAAACAAAAATGTTGCACTATGATGGCAACTGAGCTGCCTCAAAACCTTCCATAGAACAAACCCACCATCAAAGGTGTTAACCTTGAGGAGGTGCCCTCAGACTATTGTCTGTGGTCCATAGGTGTAGACATCGGTTGCAGGGGATCAAAACCCAGAGGTAAGGGCATGCAACTTAGGCCTGGTCTACACTAGGAAATTAAGTCGGTATAACTACGTCACTCAGGGGTGTTAAAAATGCACACCCCTGAGCAATGCGGTTAAACTGGCCTAACCCCAGGTGTAGACAGTGCTAGTTTGATGGAAGAATTCTCCTGTGGACCTAGATACCTGATCTTGGAGAGGTAGAGTACCTGTGCTGAAGGGAGAAGCACTCCCATTGGTGTAGGGAGCAACTTCACTGAAATGCTACAGTGATGCAGCTGCGCCACTGCATCATTTTAAGTGTTGACAAGCCTTAAGTGCCAATGTTGGCCAGTGCTTTTCCCACAGCAGCCTGGAGTGACTGTTCATCAGCACAGTCACAGAAGTTACCCTCTGGCTTCTGGCTGTTCCAGGATGTGTGAGCATTGTGCATCCTAGATTTCCCTTGACTGCCAGGAACAGTGTGCATGTGGCTGGGATCTGTCTACCTGTACAACCTTTGCAAGCCCGTTCTGTCCTGTGCCCACGCCATATGGAAGTATTCCCCCTTTCCTTCACATACGTTATGAAGGGCACAGCATGCCACTATAATGTGAACTGTTGGCCACACTGGAATCTAGATGGCTATGCAGCCATCACCAATGAGCTTTCAGCTGCTCAAAGGTGCACTCAACAACCAGTTTATAGCTACCCAGTCTGTAGATGAATTTTCTTTTGGCTGGGTCAGCAATACTGGGTGGACGGTTTCACGAGTCAAGTTAGCAGCAGGTATGCGGGGTCCCTCAAAATAACTGCTGGCACTGACACACCCGGCAGGGTCACATTGTTTCTGGGGAATAAAAGCCCTTCTTCCCCTCTAAAGTACAATCCCAATCTCCTGAGCACTCTGGCATCAGGAACTTTACCTTTGTGTCCATCATCCATGTTCATGAATCAACCCCTGTGGTCCACTGATCCGTGGAGAATGAGTGAATAGTAACCTTTTTGGTTCACATATTCACGCACAGCTTTAGGTATACAAAGTTTGGGGACATGGGTGTCATTGATGGCCTCTGCACTTTTCGGAAACTCCATTTACTGAAATCCAGCTGTAATTTCTGGTACTTGAGTTATGGCAACCACCCGGGGGTAGATGGCAGTATTGATATCCTGGCAAACCTATGCAACCACCATCCTGACAGTGGACTTCCCACCTCACCCTCCCACCCAACCAGTTGGTTTGCAGCTGACTGGTAGCTGTCAGGTGCTGCCAGTTTCCAAAGGGGATTAGACACTCGCTTCTGGGTCTCTGAGAACAAGTGATCTAGCACTGAAGGGTTGGTGCAGACTTCTCTCCAAGCTCCCCAAAGGTCTGCTTCCTCATTCAGAAGTTCTGAACCCTGGTTGTCATCGCAGGTTTCCAGAATGATGTGATCCTACCACACTGTGCTGGTTTTCCTGGACCAAATGTGGCGGTCCACCCAGCGGCGTACTGTGGTGATACCGGCAGTGATAACATCTGTTCCATGGGATCACTGTGGATAGTCACTCACCCTCTCGGTCTGCCAACTTTGGCTTGTAAAAAAGTTTGGCCTAATTCCTTCACGTATCTAGCAGGTTGTTTACCTCATGGGCATTTTTCTTGTGACAAGTAGCAGGAACAGAACCACATCATCCAGGATTTGATCCATGTCTTCTGGCAGAAGAGTGAGGTTAGCGGGAGCTGCCATCACCAAATGTGTTCCAGCAACATGCAGGAAGTTGGTTCCTAGAGTGTCTCCTATGACACACAGAACTCTGGGATACCACTCCATAAATGGTAGCACTAACATTGCGTACCAACAAGGGGCAGCATGAACGCATATACGCAGCATATCACTAGGCCCAGTGCAGCATATGTGGACACTCAGTACAAGTATGGGGTACACTTGCTAACCATATACTGACAAAGCATCAGAGAGTCCTGTGGCACCTTATAGACTAACAGACGTATTGGAGCATGAGCTTTCGTGTGTGAATACCCACTTTGTCGGATGCATCTATAGTCTATAAGGTGCCACAGGACTCTTTGCTGCTTTTACAGATCCAGACTAACATGGCTACCCCTCTGATACTTGACATATACTGACAACTACCCATGGATGCTTGCAAGTGCATTCATAGCCTATACTTGAATCACAATTTCTTCTTGGGTCTACTCCTGGGACAGTGAAACTACATACCATGCCTTTCTCAGGGCTAGGACAAAGGTTTGATCCTTAAAGCTTGTATTTTGAAGTAATTTCTTGGAACCAGTAATATCTAAAACGAATCAATGAAAATTTGGCAGCACAGAACAGCGAAATTTGGCTCAAATCTGTTTCAATCATTTTGTTGTACCATTCTCCTTGAAACTAAAAAAGAAAGTGAGGGGTGGTTTTTTTTTTTTTTTTTTTAGAAAAAGGTATCATGATACCATTCTCCCTTTACATATACTGACAAAATCAAAATTGTTCCTGTTGCCTTTGTATACCTAGGCAATGAACTGTTCTCAGCATTGTGGTATCCGAATGAGCACTTAATCACGTGTTTCACTCCATGGTTTGTTGTACACGGGGGTCAAAACCTCTTTATAAAAATATGCAAAGCTCCTGCCTGTGGGTCTTTGTATCTGAGTTAAATGGCTGAGAACCTGATGTTGGCACCAGGTGATGAATCTGTGTACTGGGATTTCAAGCGCTAGCACCATATACATTAGCCAGCCTTCTCAAGCACACACACTCTCAGCAGGATTTGTCAACACACTTCCCAGCACTCCATGCTCAACATGTGGTGCAGTGTGTAGGGGTCCAAGTCACTGCAGTGTACGTGAGGAATATTTCTGAACTGCATTAACATTACTGCTGATGAGTTCTGTGAGAGCCTGAGATGCAGCACTGCAATGTGTTTTCTTTCAGCCTTCCCTTTATGGCCCTTTATTTAGCTTCCCGTCTTCATAAGAAAGCTGTGGTGAGAAATTGTTTGAGTTTTTTTGAGACTATTGCAGGAGCAGGGGCTCTCCATTCCCAGCAAACACAGTTGAAATCACCCAGGCTCTCGTTTGTCTAGGCTCTCATTACTTCCAGGACTGACTATTTTAATTTGCTCCTGGTGGCGTTCCAGATTGTTTGCTAAACTGGCTGCAGATGGTTTTGAATGGTGCTGCTGCCAGAACTGTTACTAGGACTTGATCTGCAGATCATATTTCTGCCGTTTCGTGTTCCCTCTACCCCGGTTGCCTGTTAAACAGCATATGGCTTTAAAATCCTCTTACTGACCTATAAAGCTCATGACGGTTCTGATTCTGTTTACTTTTCTGACCTTTTCGCTTTTTTACACCCTGTCTAAGGCTCTTTATTCACCTACTACAATGCCTGTTGATAGGGCACAGCCAGGAGAGCTCGTGCTGAGTGTGTTCCAGGGCTATGCCATTAGGGCCTGCTGTAGCCCCACTGAAGTCAGAGGCATGGATTTGCCTCCTGTTGCCTATTGTGCAGCATGGCTCTCCTCATCTCAAGGATATTAGGGCATCACAATTAGCTTGTTTGTGCATCAAGGTAAAATCGAAAATGTTATTTGTACAGGCTCTTTGTTGAGCTTAAGAAAACACAAATGTGATGGGTCATATCCTTACCTGGTGGAAATGGCAGCAGCTTTATTGAATTCAGTGGAGCTGCTCCCATTTACACCAACGGAGTGTCTGGCTCATTATATTTGCATTGCATTGTGTGATGCATGACCTAAAATCACACAGAACTTGCTCATCTCTCCTATGAATCATCTGAGTATCCAGAGCTCAATAACTCTCCTCCTACCTATCTTGACCCAGTACATTTCTCTGGTTCATTTTTAAAATCTGTTTTCATTCTGAAATGTAACTGTGACAGAGATGGCAACTTCATGCAGTATCCTTGGGGAAAAAAACATATTGAATAAAGTTGAAGTATCTTGGGAGTCCATTGTATGAAATGCAAAGTTATGTATTATCGAGGGCCCAGATTGTATGTAACCTCTCTGAGGGGAGATGTGATGCCTGGGAGTTCAAAGGACTATACTGAAAATGTGTCAGACAAGAATAGGCTTTTGGGACAATAAGTCTGAAGTGAATTTCCTGGGGAATACCTAGGAATGCAAATTCCCCACCTCTCGTTATGCAAAAACCCAGCCTTCTGAAGCGAAGATCTGAGGACAGGGTCATTGTCTGCTGACCCCAGACACTAGAGATCAAAGGCCTGAGCTATAATAAGAAATGGCTGACCTGCCCAAGCTGGTTTCTGGTTCTGAATCTGAGACAGTTTTGAATATGAAAACATGAGGAAAACCCAGTTGTAGGTTTTGGAGGACTGACATCTACCAGAGCCTGAGGTGGGACTTGGGGATGACCTCCAGTAAGCTTTTTAGTATGTGTGTAGGTTCTTCTATTGTTTTTAATATGTTTTCTTTGTAATACTCGCACCTTAAGAATAAATGTGCTTGCTTAGAAAGAGCTGTGTGGGAACTTGTAACTGCTTAGTTACACTGTTCATAGCCTTTAGAGAAAAAGTAGAGTGCAGACACTGGTTTGCTGGGAATATCACAGTGTAGACAGGGAACTGTGCAGACTAAAAACACCCTGGTCAGGTGGAGCAAGAGAGATACATGTCTCCACTCAAGAGAGGTGATGGCTGGGAGCCCAGAGTGGGTGCGCTTGGTGGACTGTGGAGGTGGAATAGAGGTGCAGTTGCTCTGAAAGTGTAAAAATTTCACCATCACTGTGTGTATTGAATCATATTTGCTTTCTTTCCCACCAGTCAGAAGCTTCTGCTGAGTTTTATTCCTGTAAGCACTGCAGGACCAGCAGACCTATGGGAGTGAGCTGAATTCTGTTTGTGTGCATGCATCATCGGTAGAACTGTTAATTCAGTTCCGCTCACAGGGCCAAATTCCACCCTCATTTGTACCTTCATATTCCTAGGGAAGATGCAGAACTGTTGGGGTTACCCAGAGGAGAGCTACGGAGGGTCTTTATTGCTGGTGATGCTGCATGGGCCAGAAAAACACACGAGTGAAGTATTGGCCCATTGAAGTGAATGGGAATTTTGCCATTGTATACAGTAGGGCTGTGTTCATAGCATTGGTGGAGGGGTAGAGGCAGGAAAGATTGAATTTTTTTTTTTGTTTTTTTTTGTTTTTTAACTGAGCCTATTTACTCTTGAAGGCATTGAAACACAAACATGGAATCCCACAATTTCCCTTTACGCTCCATTTTCAGAGCAGAACCACACTTCCTGCTTATCTGTTTGCTTTTACTTTTGAGCATTTGATGTAGAGTTGATTCACATAATCTTGCTAGCCTCAGACACCTTAGAAATACCACGATGTTTGTTTCCTTTTAGGAGGAATTTCAAAGTGCCTGTTCTGTACCCACCGCAGCCCTTGAAATCATCACAAGAGATCAAATGTGTTCCACTGTTTTGTTTTACATTTGCCTGGAACATTAGTAATAAGCATGTTGTTGGGAGGATGTATCAAATCAGTTTCAGTCCAGAATTCTAGGGTCTGATTATACTCCCTTTAGAAATATCTTTGCCCTATTTCCTTGTAGTCCTGCTGCCTGTGATTCTCCCACTTCTTCTTATTTTGTACTCTATTACCACCGTCATCTTTTCACCTTTTTGTATTCTGTCACCTCTGTTTGGCAATCTCTCCCTGCTTTTATGTGCAAAACCCTCACCCTTTTAAAATTCAGATCCCTCCTTAAAACATACTTTTCCCATAGCTGATCATCTGGCTAAGCCACCTTAGTTTGTAGTGTTGGGGTGGAACATATTTTATATATAACATCTGACATTAAAGTGTGTCATGTGTTTGTACTGTACTGCCAAAATAAGAGCTACAATGTGGCTGGCAGCAGTACCAGTGGGGGTAGGCACAAAAAATTCTCACGCTAATGATTCTTCATGGAAATCCTGCAATGGAAAGAATTATGTATGGTACAGGAAAACATGTCTGAATTCAGAATCCCCTTAGAACATACGCTACATTAGGGTTATTGCTGGAGAGTAAAGTACACTTATTTGAGGGGAAATTGTAGTACATGATGAGAGTTCAACTAGCCAAGGAAAGAATCAGAGGGGTAGCCGTGTTAGTCTGGATCTGTAAAAAGCAACAGAGAGTCCTGCAGCACCTTTAAGACTAACAGATGAATTGGAGCATAAGTTTTCACCCACGAAAGCTTATGCTCCAAGGTGCCACAGGACTCCCTGTTGCTTTTAGCCAAGGAAAGTTTCCAAAGTGTAAAGAAGGCAAATATAATGAGAGTGGCCGTTAAGGAAGGTGTGAAGACTACATGTGAGCTTTCATGAATATTAATGAGTTCTCATCGTTAGAACTTTACAGCAATGTGGTAGATTTATAATCTTGGAATGCTGGGGAAATTCCAGAAGACTGGAAGAGTGCTAGTGTTGTGCCAATATGCAAAAAAACCCAAGTGGGATTGCTTGGGTAACTACAGGCCAGTTAGCCAGACATAAATCCCTAGTCAAATAATGGAAAAGATGATACTGGATAAAATTAATAAAGAATTATAAGACAGGAGCATAATTAATGCTAGCCAACATGGTTTCATGGAGAATAGGTCCTGTCAGACATACCTGATTTCATTCTCTGGGGAGATTATGTGCTTGGTCAGTAAAGATAACGGTCTACATGTAATATACTTTGACTGTTGTAAGGCATCTGATTTAGAACAGCATGATATTCTGATTAAAAAATTAGCACTATGCAATATCAATCAAGCACATGTTAAATGGATTAAGGATTGACTAACGGATAGAGCTCAAAAAGTAGTCATCAGTGGGGATTTATCATCAAATGGGGCTGTTTCTAGTGAGTTTCCAAAGGGATTGCTACTAGGCCAGTTGCTATTCAATGTTTTCATCAATGATCTGGAAGTAAATATAAAATCACTGCTGGTAAAATCTGAAATAGCCCAAAGATTGGCACAGTGGTAATTAATGATGAAGACATGGCAGTCATGCAGAGTGATCTGGGCTCGTAAGATTGGCCCATTCAAACAAAATGTGTTTTAACACATCCAAATGCAAAATTTCATACATCTAGGAACAAGGAATGCAGGCCACATTTACAGAATGGGGGACTGTATCCTGGAAAGCAGTTATTCTGGAAAGGACTTGGGGGTAATAGTGGACGTGTAACTCAATATGAGCTCATGGTGTGATGCCCTGGCAAAAAGGGCTAATGCAATATTTGAATGTATGAACAGTGGGCTACTGAGCAGGAACAGTGGGATGATTTAACTTCTGTATATGGTATTGGTGAATTCAGTACTAGAAGACTGTGTACAGTTCTGGTGTCCAAGTTTTAAAAAGAATGTTGAAAAATCAGAGATAGTGCAGAAAAGAGCCACAAAAATGATTTGAGGGCTGCAGACAATGCCTTGCAGTGAGATTTAAAGAGCTCTATCTGTCTAGCTTATTAAAAATAAAACTGAGAGGTGGCTTGATTAGTGTCTAGATACTTTCCTGGGGAGAAAATACTGGATACTAAAGGGTCTTTAATCTAGCAGAGGAAGGCATAACAAGAACCAATGGCTGGAAGCTGAAGTCAGACAAATCCAAATGAAATAAGGCACAATTTTTTAATAGTGAGAGTGATTAACTATTGAACAAACTACCAAGGGAAGTAACGGCTTCTCCATCTCTTCAGATCCAGACTGGATGCCTTTCTTGAAGATATGATTTAGCTGAATGCAAGTTATTGATATAAATGCAGGGGTAACTGGGTGAAATTTAATGGCCTCTGATAGAGGAGGTCAGACTAGATGATCCAAATACCCTTTGGGCCTCAAATGCTATGACTCTGTGTAAAGACTGACCATTTTTATGGCTAAAGTCCTGCTTTTGATGTACTGTATGACACCAGGCACCACCTGTTTTAAGTAAAAAATTGAATTGTCTATTCTGCAGAAATTCTGGTGTTTCAAAATTTGTCTTCATCTTGAATTGGGATGAAAAGAAGAGAGCTTTTTTTTAATGGAATGAAAATTTCCAAAAATCTGGATAAGTTGAAACATTCCCTTCTTATATTTCTGATTGAAATGAAATATTTTGACATTCCCAAATCAAAATATTTCCTTTTAATTTGTTGAACTGAATCTAAACATATTGTTTCACATCAGTTTGATATTATTTTGGGTCCTGCTTAGCTGCTGTGGTGCTGTTGTAATAATTGGGCCTACACATTTACCCTAATTTTGCCAGCTCAACTGTAAAAAGTGAGTGAAAGTTTATAAAATGTCAGTCACCTATAATAACAAATGTTGATGGGAAAAGATACAAAAGGGGAGACAGTCTGAAACAGTCCAAACAAGAAGGACTACTGATATAAATCTAGGATAGTGTTAAGATCATTCCTGGTAGATAAGACAATGTGAGACTGAAAATCAATGAACCAAAATTGGTGTATCAGAAACTAGATGGACAAAATATTCTACTCATCACTCCCTTCTGTGGTCCTTAAAGAAAGAGACTTTGGGGGGAAAATTGCTATGGGAATGAACTTCAGCATCATAGCTTCTACCCTCACTGTCTTCTGGTTACCTGACCCTTTGTCATCCTGAGAGATGAGCTGCCCAGACCGGCCCAGAGAGAGGGACCCAGCTGACACTGCTCCCTCTACCTAGCTCTGGCTGTATCCCAAACAGCACCTGGGATGTGAGAGTTTGTTGCCTTCTCTCTCTCCTCATGTATCCTTTTCCTTCCCTAGCTTATTTCTTCTATTTCCTATCCCTCTCCTTTTTTCTTTTGTCTAATAAAAGTCTGGTTCAGCTGGCCAAGACTGCATATTTTGCAACACCGCTCTAAGCCTCTGACCAAAAAGGCAGCTAAAAGCAATGTCCTTAACAGTCGATGCTCATTCAAGTTTGCCAGGTCTCAGAATGGCTAGACCAGGGGTGGGCAAACTTTTTGGGCCAAGGGCCACATCTGGGTGGGGAAATTGTATGCAGGGCAGGGGGTTGGGGTGCAGGAGGGAGTGTGGGGTGTGGGAGGAGGTGCGATGTGCAGGAAGGGGCTCAGGGCAAGGGATTGGGGCAGAGGAGGGGTGCAGAGTGTATGAGGGGGCTCAGGGAAGGGGGTTGGGGTACAGGAGGGGTGTGGAGTGCAGGAGGAGGCTCAGGGCAGGGGTGTGGACTGCGAGAGGGGGCTCAGGGCAGAGGTTGGGGTGAAGGAGGGGTGTGAGGTGTGGCAGTGGGCTCAGGGTAGGGGGTTGGGATGCACAGGGGTGCAGCAGGGAGCTCAGGGCAGGGGGTTGGGGTGCAGGAGGGGTGCGAGGTGCAGGCAGAGGGCTTAAGGCAGGGAGTTGGGGGGTGGGGTGCAGGAGGGGTTCGAGCTCCGGCCCGGCGCTGCTTACCTAAAGCAGCTCCATCGTGGCAGCGGCGCGCACCGGGGCCAGGGCAGGTTCCCTGCCTGCCTGCCCTGTCCCCGTCTCTGCACTGCTCCAGGAAGCGCTGTGGCCCTGGGGGAGTGGGGGCAGAGGGCTCCGTGTGTGCTGCCCTTGCCATGCCTCCAGGTACCTCCCCCGAAGCTCCCATTGGCCGCGGTTCCCTATTCCCAGCCAACGGGAGCTGCGGGGGGCAGTGCCTAGAGGCAAGGGCAACGCATGGAGCCCTCTGCCCCCCTGTCCGGGGGCCGTTTCTGAGAGCGGCGCCGGGCCTGCAGCGCCACAGGCGGCAATCCCGCAGGCCGGATCCAAAGCCCTGAGGGGCCAGATCCGGCCCGCGGGCCGTAGTTTGCCCACCCCTGGGCTAGACCATGTAATGGCCTGTGTTTCTCTAGCAGTGAGGTTGCAAGTGAGAATTAACATGAAACAGAAGCTGCATTTTCTATCTTTGCTGTTCTTTTCTCCTCCCTTCTGTGTATGTCTTATTTTGTCTTCTAGAAAATGAGATTGGACTTTAACAACAACAGCAACAATGCCGGCTCTAGCCCATCTCAACTACTTTTTCATTTTCCCCCAAAAGGACCATTATTACCATCTAAAAGAGTATCAAACCAGGGGGGTTTCCTTCTAAAAACTCTCTCCAGCTAACAGGAAAGGGAACAGGAATGCTGTGAAAATGAAAGCCTTATTTAATACTTTACATTTCAAAAGCTTTAGTTTTTCCTTCTTTTCTGTGTATTTATTAATAGGTTAACAGGATTTTGAATGGTGTGTTTGCTGTGGTACTGAGCAGGCCGAGGTCTCTGTATAGCAAACCCCAAACCTTTAAAACTGTTTAATGTCAGACAATGATTGGATTACGGTAACACCTTTGGCCCATATATTCCATCTAAATCAATACAACAATGCCTCATGCTCCCATTTGCTCTATGGGCTGGGCTCCCCATCTGGACTATATATCCCATAATTGATTGGTTCCACCAGAGATGAGCCCACAGTGCATCCTTGATGATGTAGTCCAGCCAGGGAGACCGGCCCATAGAGAAGAAATGGGGCATCAGAACTATAGTTCCCCTGAGACACCGCAGCAGCTCAGATGAACACAGATTAACATGAAACTGTCCACCAGCAAAATGTTTTGAATCAGTTTGACAAACTGACATGTTTCAACTGGGGTTGACCTGACCCAAAACAAAATATTTTGGTTTGATTTTTCCCAATTAAAAAAAAAAAAAAAAACTTTGGGAAAATAGTAATTTTCCTGCAGAAAACTTCAATTTTGCAGAACCTGCATTTTCCAACAAAATGCTTACACAGAAATGTCCTGACCAGCTCTATTTCAGCGCTAGAGAAGCAGCTCTTAATTGACAAGAGGAGAGTGCCAAATATTAATAAGCCCCAGAGACAGCAAAACTGATGAAATGTGTGTTGAATCCAGGGGAATATACATGTGCAGCATACATATTATTTTAAGTTTGTCATTTTTATGAATAAGTGTCTAACTAAAACAGCATGTTTTTGATATTTGGATTCCATTCCCTAAGGTTACTTTAATCCTGCCCATTCAGTGTAAGCCCTGCGGTTTTCTCTCTCGGAGCAGAAGAGTACAATGTAGGCTAGAAGCAACAATAAAGAAAACATTGAATTGATTCTAATGTGTGCCTGAATAACTGCTAGGTCCTGAGCACCAGCAATCCTAGGGAGAGACCTGAACTTTGATACACGGGCACAATTACAATTACCCATTAACTTCTTTGCTAGCGTTCACCTGTAGAGCACCTACTGCAGGAATGAAAGGAGTGAGACTTCAGTGAGTACACAAAAAAAGCCATTATCCTTAAGGTGACTTCTCCCTTCCTGAAAGTTAAACTACAATGAACAGCCAGATGTAATGGCTAAAGAGTGAATAAGAAAGAATGAAATATTAAGAGATGGAAAAGTTCTTGATACCATTGATGTGACAGGGAAGTAACTTAGCAAATCTATATTTAAGGTGAGAATTAGCTTTTTCATTATAAGCCTTATTGTCAGGGCAGGGTTGTGGGCAGCCAGACCTAGTGGTCAGAGACAGAGTCCACAGTCAGGAATCAGGCTGGGTCAGGATACCAGGAGGTCGGAGGCACGAGACAAACCAGAGAACAGAACCACAAGTCAGAGGTCCGGAGCCAAGTCAGGTCAAGAAGCCGGGAAGTCAAGCTGCGGTAACAGGAGGCACAAGGTACACAGTCCAGAGGAGGGTGGATCCCAGACAACTTCCTGTTCCTGATGTAAGTAGGGACAGCAGGCCAATCGGCTGCTCTGGGACAGTGGAGGTTCAGGGGTGGAGCCCATGCTTAATTTGTAATGAAAGAGGTGCTGGGGCTTGAGCTGGGTGTCTGGAGGGCAGTGGCTGCTGGCTGGGTGCCCAGCTCTGAAGGCAGCGCCGCAGACAGCAGCAGCGCAGAAGTAAGGATGGCATGGTATGGTGTATTCCCTTACTTCTGCGCTGCTGCTGGCTGGAGGCACCGCAGCCTTCAGAGCTGGACAGCCAGAGAGCAGTGTCTGTTGGCCAGGAGCCTAGAGGTGCCGGGGTATAAACTGCCAAACCTAGAGGTTCAGCCCCGGCACAGATTAAGCACTGGGTGGAGCCTCAAACTAGGGTTGGTCTTCATGGGTCCTACGTCAGCAGTTGTCAGCAGGCTGCCAAGTCGAGGCAGGACCTGGGTTTGACATTGATTTTGTCCTCTCCTTAAAACACTCAGAAGAAGTTCTGACATTGAAACTGCTCTGTTTTAGGAAGCACAGCAAACTGTAAACTCCACTGCTCTAAGGGCTTGTTTTAGACGCTCTTCTGGCACATATTGTGGAGTACAGTAGCTCCATTTAGAAGGACCATTTGTGTCCAAAGAAGTGCCAATTACAAATGTAATTGCCGTGGTATAGCAGGCAGATTTGTAATCAATATCAGCTGAACTGGTAGAATTCATGGAAGTTAGTATAAACTCTGTTAGTGCCAAACACCTGAATTCAAGGACTTTGCTGGCAGAGTTGTTGATTGCAATGCTACATTGACTATTGTTTATTTGATTAACATGTATTGTCTTTTTTTTTAGGTAATATTTATACATAGAAGGCAATCTAATCTAGCACAAAGAAGTGCTGTACATTTTAGTTTCTCTTTTATAACAGTGTATAGCAAATTCCACACATCATACTTCGTTACAAAAGTAGGGAAATTCCTGGACAACCATCTTTATTTGAGAGATAGAAGTTACTTTATTAAACAATTTAGAATACTTCACTCTGACCTCATATTAAACACTCATTTACTTCCTATCCATCAGCAATATTCTTTCACATACTCATCATGGTATCTTACATCATTTCACAGCTCAGCCACCTTTTCAATAGTGTATGCAAACCATCAAGTAATATATTTTAATGACAGTAAAGATATAAAGACCTGGAACTATCGAGATCAAATACCCATAGCCAAGAAGAAACACCACTAAGACCTCATCCTTATCCCGTAAACACCGTACCATTGTACTATGAGCCAAAGAACACCAGTTGCCATCTTCACAATATATAGTAAATGGAATATTCTGCATAGTTGTAACTTCCTGATGCTAATCAGGTACTGCAGTGTAATACAGGTAGATGATGGAAGGAAATAGGACTGAGAGTTAAGGTTTTTTGGGAACCTCAACTTTTGAAAACATTTAGTTTCAAATATTTGTGAGGGGTTTTTTAATAACATTCTAATAATGTTTTAGCTTAATTGATATCTGCTACCTTAACATCAGTTAAGATACAAAATCATAACTGAATGTGTATGCCTTGGAATAGACAGACATCTGTTCTTTTAAAATAAAAAGTCTTGTAAACTAATTGTCACATATCAAGGTCCAACACCATATTCTTTACAAGATATTATTTCCTAGACAGGCTGATGGTTAGTTACAACTGAGGCAAACAACTTCACTTGGCCAAGTTAGAGTTGAAAGCAAATATCACCATCTGAAATGTTAAAAACCTTACCAGAAAAGACAGTAGTTATCCAAAAGACAAATTCAGAATCAAAGGTTAAACTTAAGCACTGGAAAGTATGGAACTCTGTAACCCACACACCTTCTGGGTGTGGTGTTGTGTCCCATCTAGTGGCACTGAGACCACTTAAAGAGAGAGAGAAGAAGAAGCCGGCTCTACAGGCTTAGCTAACAGTCAGTTGGCTTCTAGCTCACGCAGTAGAGGCTCATGCACTAAGTTCCAGAAGTCCCCAGTTCAATCCTGACAACTGAGGTCTGTTGATGTTACAAACGCACAGGGAAGGTCACCCAATAAATGCAATTCTGCTTTGTAAATTACACTTTGCCAACAAGCAGAAACTCATGAGACAAACTTTTCCATCTATAACAAGCAGGCTCTTCTCATCAGTGAGCATAAAACTGTAGAAGCAGACAAGACTGACAAGGCATCAGGTTACTGTTGCCACTAAATTGGGGATGAATAATGGGAGTGCACTGTGTGATGGTAAGCTACAGATACTCAATGTTTATGTCAAATAGTCCACTGAAATTGTCAAAGACAAGCTAATTATTCAGCATTCTGGTGGCAAAAGGTTTGAAAACGAACAGACTGAAGTGTACAAACAGCCTAGTTTTGGCTAACATTTTGTGTGCAACTGATCCCCAATAACCTTATCCCTATTTTCCCATCAGGGCCAGCCTTAGGCATTGGCCACCCAGGCGACTGCCCAGGGGCGCCATGGTCAAGGGGGTGCCGTGTGGCAGCACAAAGGTGCGTGCTGCCAGCGTAGAGTCAGAAACTGCTCCTGGCTGGCAAGGGAGTGACATGTGGGGGTGGCCAGATTTCTCTCTGCTTCCTCCCAGTGGATGAACATGGTGGGGAAGGGAGTGGTGACTCTCAGATACTGCTTCCTCCCCCAATGTTCCTTTGGGCCCCCCTAAGGGGCTGTGATTGGGGGAGCGAGGAGCAACTCCAAGCGCTCCATGCATCCAAGTCACTTTCCCCACCTGAACTGTGCAGTGAGGTGAGAATCAGGTGCTCCTGCTCTCCTGCCCTCCCCTTATGCAGCCGAGGTAGGGACAATGACCTGGATGCAAGGAGCCCCGATGTTGCTCCTTGCTCCCGTCCTTACAGCCCCCTAGAGGTGCATGGAGGGGCAGCATTTGAGGAGGAAGCGAGCAGCAATGACAGCTGCTCTGTGCATCCAGTTCAGTTTCCCCACGTGGATGCAGGAGCAGGGCGCAGGAGGCACAGTGCAGGTGTTAGGAGTGAAGGAGGGGGCAGGGGTTGGGTACAGGAGGGGGTACAGGGATTGGTGCGAAGGGGGCACAGTGCAGGTGTTGGGGAGGAGGGATTAGGGGCAAAGGGGGCACAGTGTAGGGATTAGGGGTGCAGAAGGGAGGTGCAGGGGTTAGTGGAAAAGGGGAGGTGGGGAGCCCACAGGGTCTAGCAGCAATGGGGGGTACCCACGGGGGCCAGGGGCAATGGGGGGTTGCTGTGCCCATGGGGCCGGGGCGCCATTTTCCCTAAGGCTGGCCCTGTTTCCCATATCCGAACAGCCACTGCATTATGCAGGCCTCCATTGAGCCTGTCTAGGTAAATGTGTTAGGTGGGCTGTCTAACCTCGCTTGCCTTTGACACTGCTCCTATAGTTATTGTTAGTAGAGAATTAAAAATTTGCACCAAGAATAGCAAGTAAATCTCAGTCACGATTAGGATTAAAAACAAGACAAAAAGGAAAGAACGTCAGTAGCTTCAGAAGAAGGAAGTTTAAACATGCTAGCTCTCTACTACGTGACTGAGTGGCTACGGTGCATACGGTGTGTGTACGCCACCGACATGGTGCAGGTCAGATAGGTAAAGGAGATGTCACAGTGATCGGCACTTGTTACCAAATCCATTCCTTGGTTAAATCCATTTGACACTAGAAATGAATCTGGCTCTTAAGCTGGACCCTAACAAATGTCCCTGCTTTACCTTTTATGGATTCTGAAAATAGTGAGTCAGAGCACAACAAATATGTTTCATTCAAGCTAGTATAAAAATAAAGGTTTTTAACACAAATGTCTTGAGCCAAGCTGAGAATGGAGCCAAGCTGAAGGCAAATGTACACAGACAGGAGAAGCAGTTCAACGTAGCTCCCAGCTGCACAAAGATTCACAGTGAAATAGCACTCTGTGACCCACATACATACAGGCAGCATTAGATGCTATTTGCTATCTCTGCTTTTTGCAAACATTTAAGCATGTAACATTTTGTTTGCAGGCATGGCTGCAGGAATTGTGACTACTCCCGCTAATACAACAGTTGGATGCAAATATCTCTGTGTGTGTTCAAATCTGCATGCAAATATATTTTCACTTCTTGAGCGTTTGGGTAGCCCTCTTGAAAGCTCTTGTACGTTTGGGAGTCATGGAGTTAGGGAGCAGATACCATGAGGCTTTGGTGATCAGTCACACAGGATAAATAGAAGATACTTGGAGCAATGGTCAGATAGCAAGCAGGAAATAGATACAAATATGTTTATATAACTGGTCACTGTGCAAAATTATTTGAATAAATTTGTAAAAACCACATTTTTTCTTAAGTGGTCTATAGACAAAAGGGTGTAATTAGCTCTTTGAAAAGCTTATTCAAAGGACATTCATGAGAAAAAGTAGCATGCATCCATGACATTAATGGGCACCCCTCCTCTAGAACCTTACTTTCCATGGCCATATCAGTTCAAGGCCCAAATATTGTGCACTGACATAATGCAATGACATTTTAAAAGATTGCACAATGAACATGCACCCTGCTCCTCTAGGAAAAGTTATACAAACACCTGACACCCGCTGGGAATTCAGCTGTGGGTGCCAGACAGCTGCTGCTCATCCATATTTCCAGGTGTGCTTATTCAGTTGGGAGGTCACTGCAGCTGCAGACACAATCACAACATGGACACATGCAGGCTGGAGAGAGAGAGGGGATATGCTCAGATTCTGCTGCTTGGGCTGACTGAGTTTTGCCCAGATTTAGAGCACCTGGCTTGTTGCAGAATGCAGATGTTTGCACTGCTGCCCAAGAAACCAGGACTTCATTCCCTTTATAATGAGCACCGTGACCTGGGGGAGTTTTTCAAGCCCTGACTGATTCAAGAGAGAGTCTAGTTTTTCCTCTTTTGGCTTCTCAGCTGACAGTCTGACAAGTTCACAAGTTCTAATTAGTGGAAGGGGTATGTGGAAATTAAAAACTTAATTTTCAAACTCCTTTGAGTCAAATCTAATTGACAGATTGAACTATAGCTTGTTCTGTTCTTCAGTTTCATCGTTCTGTGGGCAAATCCCTGGTGGTAGAGTTTTTCTTGGCCCATTGTTACACTTTTCCAAGACTATATTAAAAATTATTCAGTAGTAACTTTCAGAATCTGTAACAATCTTAGCACCACTGAAGTGATGGTATCTGAGACCAAGGCATTTTCAAAACTTAATAGATTATAACTTACTCAAGAGACAAGGTGCCTTTTTTTTAAGACCACCGATTTAATTAAAATCTACCACCAATATATTAACAGCAAGCTTATGGATCACCAAATGCCAGTCAAACATAATGAAATAAATGCAAATGATTGTCTTTTGTATTCTTTTGTCTTAGAAATTTGAAGTCTTAAGGGTATTTGTCTCAGATCCAGACTCTGGAATTTATTTGGATGTATAAAAAAGGTGCACAGCCAAATGTTTACATTTTAATGGTAGTTTATAAATAATCCATTGCCAATTTTTTTTCTTTTTATTTAACATTCCTGTCTTTCATCAAGGGATGTCTCTCCTTTTATTCCCAAAGCTACCTACATTCCACCCAAACTGAGGCCACACTCACTTTTCCTGCTGAACGTTATTTGCATCAGGAAAGAACTGGTAAGTACGCTGAAGTTCTTGAGTCACAGTCAAGGAATGACTGCACCACAACTATGGGGGGGCAGAATTTGTGTGGGCTTACCCAAAGAAGGGCAGCTCTGCTTTGTGGGTGGGGTGGGGCGGGAGAGAGAAAGAAGGTCAGAAACTGCTGCAAAAGGTGCTCGGTGGTCAGTTTTTCAGCAATGACTCCCTCCCCCACTCCCACCCTCCTGGAATGTGCATAAAGGTATGAAACCTGGGTGGGGCAAGTCTCTGTGAAAGCAGTGAGGAAGCCAGCAGCCACCCACCCTCCCTCCCCTAGTGGAGGCGAATGGCAGGCTGGGTTAGCACCTGCTGTGGGCATTACACTAGTCGCCCTTTTTAAAGGGAGGCTGGGAAGGAATTTTCCCCACACCACCAGAATTGGCTTCGGTGGTTTTTTCGCCTTCCTCACAGCAGGTGTGAGGATGGACCTTTTCTGGTGAATAGAAAAGGTGGTAGGCCATATGTCACAACTTGTTTTGTAATACTGGGTGGATGTTCAGTGAGGTACTCCTTAGGGAGGGCAGCTAGTGACCAGATAAATGGCCTGGTAAAGGACTTAAAAGGAGGTACTGGATAAAGAAACAGAACGGGGGAAGGGGTTTGGGAACTTCTATGATTGGTATGGCAGAGAGCCAACCCTCCTCCTCCCTTCTCATAGCCCTCCTTAACCTTCTTATGAGGCTGGTGGATGGTAAGGTCCAAGCCATGGGTTGGCTGGGGGACCTGGATGGAAACAAAGAGGGGCTGGTGAAAGCCCCTGAGAATTGATTTGCATTAGCATGGATTTGCCTGCTACACTTTATCTGCTGGGTAGTCCCAGACATCTATAAAATAAAGTTGCGGCGTGATTAAAACCCATAACAAGTCTCCTGTCCTTCTTGCGGTATACTCAGACAATGACTGTAATTTTCAGCCTTTCTGTTTAAAAATGTTTGTGTTCCCCAGTACCTTCCTTTTGGATCTTTGTCACATATTGTATCACACATTTGGGTTTCAGAGATGTGAAGTGCAACAACATTTACTACTTGTATGGCAGCAGTGTCCCTAGATCCCAATGAGGATCAGAGACCTATTGGTATGTAAAAGTTCCTATGCTGTAAGGCCTTTTTACAAAAGTAAACTAAATGTAAATTAGAAACAAATTTACAATTGGGCTACAAGCAAATAGGATGAGAATACATTAGCTGGGTGAATAAATTCCACAGTGGGAACAAAGTATGGGGGAATCAACGCTGATGAAACATACAATCAGAAAAGGAAACAAATTTTTTAATCTAGTCCTGAAGAATGCCACGAATACACAGTGCTAGCATGTGCCAGGGGGAGGGAATTCCACAGCTGCAGGCTCTCTGCCTCTGTGTTAACATCATTTTGGTACTATAACAAAATCTTCATTGCTTTCATTAGGATGACTCTTCTATACATGATCTTTCTTTGCCGCAGCCTTTTCAGGAGATACCATTCATATCAACATAGGACCATCAGGAGATTTCTGTTGCAATGACAAAGTAATAGGCTTAGACAACGGTTTTATGTGAAAAAGTGACCTTTCACACTGAAATACCACAGTCCTTTTATTTATTATTTTTCTTTACAAGAATGATCTTTCCAGGTCATTATTGGATCAATACTGACTCAGAGGGGAAAGCACTCCTTAAAAATGACTATTACTCCTTTTTGCAGCACCCTTGGAGATTTTTCCACGCAGTACTGAATACATGTCTAAATCCTGTAAACACAAATGAATGTGAGTAACTTAATTCATGCAAGTGGTTCAATTGACTTCGCAGACAACACAAAGTTACTTATGTAAGCAAGGACTGGACATTAGGTCTGATGTGGCTTAGCTTATGAAATCAGAACAAACCACTGCCTATAGATACAGAAAAAACACCACACAAATTTTAAAAACAATTATAATTAGAGTACACAGTTAACAATTTTTGTACTATAGTTTGATTATCATGACTCTCAAAATAAGCTGTTTTGTTTACGATAAAGATATACCTTATCCTTAGTGTATACATAGCATTTTGCATTTCTAAAATGCTGCATAGATATTAATTAATGGTTGAACTTTTTCATGGACAAATTCTGGAATGTTTTTGCTAGATTGATAGGTAAAATAAAGATCTCATTTAAGAAATGTCAATGTGTGTGAGGGGGGGAAAAGTACAGAATAAAGTTTTCCCACAAGATGTCACTGTTTCACAAGAAACAGGGTTGACATTGAAAATAGATCAGATTCCCTAAGATGACCTAAAAGCACAGAAATTAAGTAAAGCATTTCCTTTTGTATGTGTGAGTCAACCTGGGTAGTGCCTTGTCTATGCCGCACAACAATATAAGATTAAGTCGTCTACAAGAGTTTTTAGTATACTCTGGCTCACATTTCACCAGAAATCAGGCAGAGTTGAGTTGAGGGCACATTCATGACAAAATTAATGTAAGACAATATTTTCTTCCTATTAAAACTACTGATAAACTAGCACCTCGTGATACCCAAAAGCATCCAGGTGTTTGGACCTTTACACATGAATGGGGTCTCTTGGCCTTCAGTAGGCTACTTTAATTGAAACTGGGTGAATAGGACAATTGAAATCAATGTTGCGAGCAAGCACTTTGCAAACAGTTTTGTGAAAATCCTTTTGATTTTGACACGAGTAGTGCCAGCTATGTAAATCCTCACCCTGAATCTCTGTGTATAGCTATAGCCTTGGTCCAGCAACACTGACCCAGCAGCCAGTCAGCGACACACAAGCCACACTCTGGCTTTCAGCAGCCTTGGTTACTACCTGCAGGGTGACTCCAACACACTCTCGGTTCCAATTTTCCCCCAAAACGTGTGTTCTGCACTGTCCAGCCCCCTCATGGGAGTATTTTAGATAATAGAAGTCCGTTTTCCCTGTAAGGGGTCAATATCCAACAGTTTGTTACCTGAACTGGAATTACCAAACAGCTCAGTTTAACCACAACACTGGATTCATTTTGATTAAAATCATAAAACAAGTTTATTTGACTACAACGAGAGAGTATTTAAGTGAGTACAAGCATAAAGGTATTAAAGTCAGAAGTGGTTAAAGAGAACTAAAAATACAATGCTAGCTAGTAACCAAAACTTAACAAACTAGACTTGATCCAAGGTAAAACCTTACCACAGGTTCCAGCAACATTGCTGAGCAAATTCTCAGGTCAGAATCCCTCCCAAAGTCAAAAGTCTGGTTCCTTTGTTTTCTTAGGTGAAAGAGAGCAAGGGAAAGAGAACCTGGGTGTTTTCCCCCTCACTTTTATAGTCCAATCACCCTTTGAAATGCATTGTTCTGAGGTTTACCCCTAGATGAAGTTCCTTTCTACTGTGAGGATGGAGATATGGAGTCTTGTGGTGAAAGAGTTTCCCTGTTGTTGTCTGCTAAAATGCAGATTGGTCTGTTCATTGCCAAAGAATGGCCACTTGACAGGTAATTGCCAATTGCTTTGTTGACACCTGGCTAGATGCTGCAGCTTGTCTTTTGTCTTTTAGAAACATGGGTTTGAACATGTGGTAACAACGTCATACAGGGGGAATTTGTAACTTCATATATAATGTGGCTACACATATTTCACCGTGATATTATTGACCAGTGAGTTATTGTTTTCAAATGATACTTCACAAGGCATATTTTATACAAAGATAATTACAATCGGGTGTAAGGTGTGAATACAGGGGTGCATTCTGTCACCACAACTCTAAAAGGGACACTATTAAGCTCTTTGGACCTCCAAATAGGGAGTCTAAAGAGCAGAAATTTAATGCAGCAATAAGCTGGACCAAATGCTGCTCTAATTTACACAGGTTGAACAATTTGCCCCACTGCCTGGAAAAGGCCAAACTCTTTACTAATATAACTCCACTGGCTTTGGTGGAATTGCACTTGCTTCACCAGTGGGGAAATTGGCTTATTGCGTGTCTCTTTAATAACCTGACCAAAATATTAAGAATCCAATGATACTTTAAAAGTTCATGAGGAAACCCTACAGTGTTTAGGAGGGGATTTGCTTTCCTTTAAGGAAGGTATATTTTGTGGCCTAAGTAGATTGACCTTATCTATTTTAAAATAATAAACTCTTTGCTTCTCAGTGGCCAAAGCTAAATGAGTTTAGTGACTTCAATCCAGTTCCCAACGGAGAGATGTCCACACCCTGCTACTAAGTAGCACAGTTCTCAGCCGGTTCAGCAGAGAGGCTTGCCGATGTAGAACAGAGGCTGGGGCACCTTTTTGTCCCTGGAGCTGTTTCTCCCAGGCTAGGGTTGAGGCACATTGGCAGGAGACTTGTGCAGTTCACCTTTTCAATGGATAAAGACAGGCCGTCAGTCTCCAAGGCTCACATCCCACTATTCACTCATTTTCAGTTATATAAGTGAAAGGGTCTCTCTATTTCACTCCCATAATGGGACTGCATGTGAAATAGATGTGGGAAGATTTGTCATCATTTCCAGGTTCATCCTTTAACCAACTGAGCTCTCCCGCTGGATTGAGTCCCATCTCTCTCGTGCCTGGAATGCTTTCTGTTTCATCATTTAAAAGTGATAGCCAGCAGGTAGTACAAAACAGCAGCTACACAATACAGGATGTAACACAGTACCTGAGGGAACAGCTAGACAGTTTTTCCAAAGTCAGGAACCAGAACACCCAGTAGCTCTACACGGCACTAAAAATGAATCTTGCTGTAGGGCTCCTACAGTGCAATCATTTTGACTAATTATTAGTCTAGTTTTTCTGAATCTGTAGTGTCACACTGGTATTCCTTACACAAAGCAAACCACCCAGCAGGAGAGGTGGTCAGAGAGACACACTATATTTACGGCATCTGACATAAGAACAAAACTGGATCCTATCAAAGTAAATGGCGAAATTCCGATCCACTTCTGAGGGATCAGAATTGGGCCCATAAACACATTTTTCATTTAACAAACCATAGTATAAATTTCCATCCATTTACTAAATGGGACTCTATACTGCAATTATCAATGCCACTGAGCTCTGCCCGTGAAAATGGCATCATTGTTGCTATAGTAACTAATGTACTTCAAAGGGGGAAAAAGTGGAGGGGGATGTGTGTGTGGGGGGGGGGGGAAGGTTAAAATGGATCAAATCAAGTACCATGAACAAGCTATGAGGTGGTGTTTGTTGCTAGAAAATGTTCACTGCCACTTTTTAGGGAGACTTGTAGAAAGTGGACAGTGCCCCCTATAGTATAGAGGGTACAATAGGGTATGGTGCTATGGTTCTGATTAGCATGAATTTGAGGTGGCTGCATGACATACCACTATGTAGATCTCAGACTTGAAGTAATAACAACTTTAAGTCACTCTCTCCTTTACTTTGGGTCAGATTCTGCCACTTTACATTGAGTGTAGTACCTTACTCACTGATCACTGATTTAAATCGGGCTTCTCTCAGAATAAGGTACTGCTCATGGTGAGTAAGATTGGCAGAATCTGGCCCATTATTTGAATTTTCTAGCTATCCATATCTAATCCCTATGCAATATATCGTTATTATATATGCACGTACACCTCAGATGCACTGTGAAGCCATAACGTGGGATGAGTTACACCAGCAAATCCTTGAATAGCCGCTTTCAAACTTATGTTTATAGATAGAGAGTGCAAGTTATTTTTATTTAAAGTTATGTGAATTTTGTTCTCGGCAGTGGGATGTGACCCTTGGAGTCTGAAGGCCGGTCTTTATCCATTGAAAAGATGAACTGTACAAGACTTCTACCAATGTGCTTCAACCCTGGCCTGGGAGAAACAGCTCCAGGGACGAGAAGGTGCCCCAGCCTCTGTGGCTACAACTTCCTATTTGAAGGTCCAAAGAGCTTAATAGTTGTTGTGACAGAATGCACCTCTGAATTCACATCCTACACAGTATTCATAGAATCATAGAATATCAGGGTTGGAAGAGACCTCGGGAGGTCATCTAGTCCAACCCCCTGCTCAAAGCAGGACCAATCCCCAGCTAAATCATCCCAGCCAGGGCTTTGTCAAGCCTGACCTTAAAAACCTCTAAGGAAGGAGATTCCATCACCTCCCTAGGTAACCCATTCCAGTGCTTCACTACCCTCCTAGTGAATTTTTTTTTTCCTAATATCCAACCTAAACCTCCCTTACTGCAACTTGAGACCATTACTCCTTTTTCTGTCATCTGGTACCACTGAGAACAGTCTAGATCCATCCTCTTTGGAACCCCCTTTCAGGTAGTTGAAAGCAGCAACCAAATCCCTCATTCTTCTTTTCTGCAGACTAAACAATCCCAGTTCCCTCAGCCTCTCCTCATAAGTCATGTGCTCCAGCCCCCTAATCATTTTTGTTGCCCTCCGCGGGACTCTTTCCAATTTCCATCCTTCTTGTAGTGTGGGGCCCAAAGCTGGACACAGTACTCCAGATGAGACCTCACCAATGTCGAATAGAGGGGAATGATCACGTCCCTCGATCTGTTGGCAATGCTCCTACTTATACAGCCCAAAATGCTGTTAGCCTTCTTGGCAACAGGGGCACACTGTTGATTCATATCCAACTTCTCGTCCATTGTAACCCCTATGTCCTTTTCTGCAAAACTGCAGCCTAGCCATTTGGTCCCTAGTCTGTAGCAGTGCATGGGATTCTTCTGTCCTAAGTGCAGAACTCTGCACTTGTCCTTGTTGAACCTCATCAGATTTCTTTTAGCCCAGTCCTCTAATTTGTCTAAGTCCCTCTGTATCCTATCCCTACCCTCCAGCATATCTACCACTCCTCCCAGTTCAGTGTCATCTGCAGACTTGCTGAGAGTGCAGTCCACGCCATCCTCTAGATCGTTATTGTAATTATCTTTATACAAAATATGCCTTGTGAGGTATCATTTGAAAACTAATAACTCACTAGTCAATAATATCACGGTGAGATATGTATAGCCACATTATATATGAAGTTACGAATTCCTCCCTGTATGATGTTGTTCCCACATGCTCAAACCCATGTAGCCCTGGCAGAAGTTGTTAAACTAAACAAAGAAGTGTCTGCTTATGTCAATGTACATCTAAGTAGTGAACAGGGTCCTTGGGACAGCAAGCAGGGGTTAACAGATTTCTCAAAGACAAAAGACAAGCAGATGCCTCTAGCCAGATGTCATCAAAGTTGATTGGCAATTACTGGTCAAGTGGCCGTTCTTTAGCAACAAACTGAGAGACCAATCTGCATTTTAGCAAACAATTACAGGGAACTTCTTTCACCATGAGACTCCATGTCTCCATCTTTACAGCTGGAAGAAACTTCATCTAGGGGTAACCCACGGGACAGTGCATTTCAAAGGGTGACTGGACTATAAAAGTGAAGGCAAATCACCCCAGGTGTTCTCTCTCACCCACCTAAGAAAACAAAGGAACCAGCATTTTGACTTTGGGAAGGAAGCTGACCGGAATATTTGGTCAGCAATATTGCTGGGAACCTGTGGTAAGGGTTTTACCTTGGACCAAGTCTAAGTTTAAGTTTTGGCTACTAGATAGCATTTTACCTTTAGTTCTCTTTAACCACTTCTGACTTTAATACGTTATATTTAAATGGTCTCTCTTTGTAGTTAAATAAACTTGTTTAATGTTTTTAATCAAAATGAATCCAGTGTTGTGGTTAAACTGAGCTGTTTGGGTAACTTCAATTAAAGCAGCAAACTGTTGAATATTGATCCCTTTCAAGGGCGATGGACCTCTAATATCTGAACTGCCCAGGAGTGGGCTGAACTGTGCAGAACACGTTTTGTGGAAAATTCAGGACTGGGAGTGTGTTGGGGCCACCCTGCAAGTAATAACCCAGGCTGCCGGAAGCCAGAGTGTAACTAGTATGTTGCTGAGAGGCTGCTGGGTCAGTGTTGTTGGACCAAGGATGTGGCTATACACAGACACTCAGGATATGACCTGCATGCTGCTTGGCTGTTTGTGAGCAGCCTAAGTTGGGAGCTGCAGAAGAAAATCATAGTGAGGCACCCAAAGTTCTAGGGCAGGTGGTGACACAACTCCTCACTGGTTTGGATTGCACCCCAGAATCTGAGAGTTGTATTTAATATTTTCCCCTTTATTTCTAACTCATTTTAATTTAATACAAATATACTGTAGATGTTAATACTCTGAGGGATACTAAAGCCTGAAGCAAATGTAAGCATACTACCCACTTCAGTGTGAAATGTGCTCTCTCTGCCAGTAGACTATTTTTCAGACTAATTGGCATTTTGGGAGGAAAATGTGCACAATATTTCTGATCAGAGATGAGAGTTGAGGAAATGTACTTGACTTCCATCAGAAATATGTTCTTTTAAATGTTGCCTTTTTCTCTATAGGTTAATTTGTTCCCTTAAATACCCCTCAACCCTCTTCCTTTCAGGTGGGGTAACTACTTCAGACAGTCCCACATGGTCCTGAGTGGCAACATTTAGATCCTCTTCTGAAATCTGAACACTTGACTGTTTTAGGATCTTCAAATCCTAGGTTTTTGGTGAAATCAGTTATAGACCTAATGCAAAATTCAGATCTGGATGGAGCTATAATTATAGTTATATAATTTATGTGCATTATGGTAACACCAGTGGGACACAACTGAGATCAAAGCCTCATTGTCCAAGGCACTGTGCAAACATAAAATAAAAGAGGGACTCTATCCCAAAGAGCTTACAATCTAATGGGACAAGAGAGTCAAAAAGGGATGCAATGTAAGAATTTCTTTATTCAGGGATGAATGTATGACCTTGGAGTCTGTGCCTTGTACAAGTTACTACATAGGTGGAACATAAAAGAGATGTTTCAATTACGTAATAAAACAAAAGTTTTAACGAGCACATCTAGATCCTGGCTGAGAATAGGGATTATTTAAGAGGAAAGTTCAGGAAGTGGGGGGATTAGCTTGTAGAAATCATAGGGTCAACAAAGGACTGGTCAGTGTGACTCCCTCCTTACTTTTTCAGGAATACTCATCATGACACTATGCCCACTATTGTCTCCTCAACTAGTTCTTGGAAATAGGTGGTGATGGTGCTCAAGCTACCTGCTTTGGTCATTTAAGGGGAGATTTTCAAAGGCACAAATATCAGTTAGGCCCCTAAATCTCACTGTGAAGCACCTATAACTCCCATTTGTGCAGCTCAGCACCGCTGCTCTGCAGGGCACTGAAGTGAGAGACACATCACACTCTGGATTCTCCACTGAGCCATGGCACAATCTAGGCAGCATGGCTCAAAAGCAACAACAACAAACGCAGGTATGACCTAGACGAGAGAGGAGTGATCGTAGCCTGACTGAGTTACAGCAGAGGAAAGAGGACTGCTCCTTTACAAAAGCATATCAGTGTCATTCTGTTTATTAAACACCACTGAGACCTTTCACATTCATTTCCTTTCAATAACTTGGTTTTTTAAGAACATTAAACCACCCACCTATTTCTCAAATCTTAATCAGACACTCAATTAGGTAAATTGCATCTATTTCTCTGTCCTTTTCACTGCGGTTCCACATGCACAGTAGATTGGGATGGCTTCTTTAAAGGCTGCCTCTGTATGTGTGGGGCTGTGCTGGCAGCGCTCCTGCTGCTATTGTAACCCACGCTCTGCTTTCTGAAGGGAGTACAGAGGCAGCAGGGTCAAGAATCACTTACGGTGCAAATGATTTGGGTTCAAACAAAATAGTTTCTCTTGGCTAAAAATCTCTTAACATACACGGTAAATGAATTTAGCAATAAACACAATCACTTTGCTTAATAGTGTATTTAGATTAGCGCTGAAATGGATCACTGGGATTCAAACAGCTGCCAAACTCTACAATGTCACTGAAGCACATGATCCCAGTTGTGCATAACTTTACCAGTCACTATAGGGTGGAGAAGTTGCTACTGTTTCATGACAATTGTGAGGGTCCCACTTCAATTTGTGTATCTGGAACAGTATTACATAGCAGGTCGGAAACTGATAACAGCGGCGGTATTACCAAAAAGTTTGGATTCCCTCTATGTTCAATTTACTCTCCCTAGAGAGCTTCCTCTCACTTACCATGTGGTTCCACTTCAGAATCTTGCAACCTCAGGTCACATAAGTTATTCCACACAACTGATAGAAAAACATAAGACTCCAGTGAGTGAGGATTGCAGAATCCATTTTTAAAATTTTAGGGCCTGACTGTCCATTTCTTAGTACCTTTATACAATCATTAACAACAGCAAAAAACAAGTGCATAGCAGATGTAAATTGCTACCAAATTAAAATTTTCCACTCACACAGAAATATTATTTTACACCTGCTTTGCACATGTGCAAATTACTACACAATATGCAAGGCAGGGGAAACCTGGGTGCAGAAAAACAGTTCATTGATTGCAGTACATTAGTGATAACTGATGCAAGTTTTAGATTTATTTAAATAACAAGGGGTTGGGGCATTTTAAAGCTATATTACATTTAAAAAAGCATTCAAAGTACATTAAGGTTGCAAATTTCAGCATTCAAAAGATGCGAAAGGTCAGGATTAAGGTTGCCCATGAAACTTTAAAAGTCCCTTCCACGTTCATACATATGCATTATGATAGTCTTTCACTGTATGATCACATCTTTTTCCACAGGACTCCTACCTCATTCAGTGCACAAGATGGATGGTGCTCTGGGAATAAATAGGGTTGTGTCATGAAGGAGGCTGTTGTCTATAGGACTCCTGCCTCATTTACTGAAGAAGTTAGGAGTGTAGTGAAGAAGGAAGAGAAAGGAGGGTCACATGGTTAAGATAGTTGAGTGCCACCCTTGAGAGCTGGATTCTATCTCTGCCTCTGTGTGGCACTCTGTACTTCAAAGCAATATGCTGGAACTCCCATGTTCACCACTCTCATATACTGCTGATCAGAGCCGGTACCAGCCGAGCAACCGTGTGCTTGGGGCAGCAGATTCTAAGGGGTGGCATCCTGTCCAATCCAAGGGGGGAGGATAGCTCAGTGGTTTGAGCATTGGCCTGTTAAATCCAGGGTTGTGAGTTCAATCCTTGAGGGGGCCACTTAAGATCTGGGGCAAAATCAGTACTTGGTCCTGCTACTGAAGGCAGGGGGCTGGACTCAATGATCTTTCAAGGTCCCTTCCAGTTCTAGGAGATAAAATAACTCTTTTGCCGATGAATTTCAGGGCACCACTGTAGGAGGCGGAGGAGGGGAGCACCCTGCTGGGAGCGGGCTGTGCGTTCCGTCTGCTCCAGCCGGTGCCAGGTCTGCAGCAAGCCCGGCAGCCACATCCTTCCCTCCCCACCGACCAACGACTTTCAATTCACCTGCAGGCAGGAGCAGCGCGGAGCCTTCCCGGCAGGCGGCGCAGCGGGAGGGGCCAAGTGGCGAGCACCCCGGCTGAAGGAAGTCCTGGCTGCCCCCCTTTTTTCTCTCCCCCCCGCACTAACCGGGGCACGCACTCTGCTGCCCGGGCATGTCTGCAGCACAGGGAGTCCTGCTAGCCAGAGTGCAGCCGCCACCCGCCCAGAGCCAGGGGAGGCAGCCGCGAGCTGCCAAGTAAGTGGCACCGAAAGTTTGCACCCTGTTTTTTGGGGGGTTTTTTTGGTTCGCCGCTCCGGCCTCCCTGCACCCTGGTTGTTTTGGTTTTTTTCTTTTTTGCTTGGGGTGGCAAAAAAGCCAGAGCTGGCCCTGATGCTGATATGTTTTGTACAAAGTATGTCTTATGAGGTATCATTTTGAAAGTCTTGCTCTGTTGAATATTAATATGCTGTTGGATTGTATGTGCTCTCATTGTACTTGAAGTTATGAAGTTTTGCTCTGTGTGTTATTGAAATATGTTGTGAGATTGGGAACACCACTACAAGCTTTATAGGTACAACAGTGGAGTAGCCAGATGCGCTGATGGCCCATTAATGAGAATCCACTATCCCAGAAACTGTGTGCAATGGAGACTTCTCAGAGAGAACAGTTAGACAATGGAGACTGCTTGACTAATGGGCACTGCCTGGGCCCCATGTCAAAAGGTCTTTCCAGTAAGCTGGAAGAAACTATAAAGAGGGGAAGTGACATCATGACTTGGCATCACTTCCCCTACAACTGAACACCTGGAAATGCGTCTGAAGGACAAAAACTTTGAACTGGGAGGGTGGCCCTGGGCTGGAGGAGAGTCCCAGCTTGTATATTGAAGATCTGTGACCTGTTTGTACCATCTATCAGGGTGAGACACTGCTTGACTCGAATCCTATTTAGTTTATAGAACTTAGACTGCAAATTTATTTTATTTCTTAGGTAACCAACTTAGATCTCTACACTTATTACTTATACTCACTTAATATCTCTCTTTCTGTACTAAAAAAACCCTGTTTTATATTTTACCTAAACTGTGTTTTGGTTGCCATGCTTGGGAAATCTCAGCTCAGTTTGCAAAGTATATCCACTCCACATCAAGGGAGGGAGGGACGGACTGGGTAATGAACTTACACAGGTGAAGCTTCTGACAGGGTAAGACGGTACAGTTCTGGACTTGCCAGCACTTGCCATTCTGCTCTCCCCAAGGGCCACGACAGTAGTTACCAGTGACCTGCCAGCTTTCATAATGAGCAGGACATTTATTTAAAAGAATTGAAGAGAAAACATATAAAACAATAAACAATCTACATGTATGTTAAGCCTAGCAGTCTTTCAAACCTTTGCAGCAGGGCTGTGCCCTCTTGGTTACATCATCATGTCAGGTGTTAGATCAAAAGAGAGATGCTCAACCAGTTCATCCTGAGCTCTTTCTTTGTCTCCTGGGCCTCTTGAACCCAGTTTGGATCAATATATGAAATTCTTCCCAGGGGATTGGTACTTATCAGGAGTTGTTTACCTCTCATTAGGGTGACCAGAGAGCAAATGTGAAAAATTGGGATAGGGTGGGGGTAATAGGGGCCTATATAAGAAAAAGATCCCCAAATCAGGACTGTCCCTATAAAATCGGGACATCTGGTCACCCTACCTCTCGTGGGATCTGCAGTAATCACCTCAATTAGTTTTAGTTCCTGGGAGAAGCTTGCAGACCCTCCCCCAGAAAGCAAAGATTATAGTGCCTCGCTCTCAAAGATACATGTAACATTTATAGATACTAGAGATTATGACTAATTCCAGTACCTATAGTGTCTGGCGTACCTCCGTATACAGGGCTGTCCTTAACCATATGTTAACTATGCAGCTGCGTAGGGCACCAGGAAATTTGGGTCACCAAATTGCCCCAAATTTCCTGGTGCCCTATGCAGCTGTGTGCTGCTCCAGTGGCCAGCCTGATCCCCCGGCCGACTGAGCTGGCCAGGAAAGCTGCCCCTGCCCCGTCTCTTCCCCAAAGCCCCTGCCCCTGCTCCATTCCCACTCTGCCTCTTCCCATCCCTGCTCTGCCCCTGCCCCACCCCCCACTCCACCCCTTCCTCTGAGCTACATCCTGGGGGACTGCAGCAGGGGTCAGCGCACCCTGCACTCACCGGGCGGCGGGAAGTGGAGCGACCCAGCCCCAGACTGCTCTGCTCTGCTGGCTCCCAGCCACACCACCGGTGAGTGCTGGGGGGCAGTTCCCCATGCTCCCCAAACTGCTCCTGCCCCCCACAGACCTTGGGTGCAGCCCCCCTCCATGGAGGCCTGGGGACACCCCAGGCCTGGGCCTAGCCCCTCCCCGTGGTGGGGGCTGCGTAGGGCACCACAATCTCTAGGGACAGCCCTGTCAGTATATAGTCTTTTGAAGTTTCCACATTTCTAAGGTCTCACATTTGTCAAAAATACAGTGAGAGGATGTCAAAAATCCTTCCGATACAAAGGTTGGAGTTGGGGTGAGGAGGGGGAAGCATGGTAGTCTAGCTAGAACCCATAACCTCTCCACACCCCAGCCCCCAGCCCAGAGCCCTCTCCTGCACCCCAAACCCCTCATCCCCAGCCCCACCCCAAAGCCTGCACCCCCAACCAGAGCCCTCACCCCCCTCCTGCACCCCAACCCCCTGCCCCTGCCTGGTGAAAGTGAGTGAGAGTGGGGAAGAGCGAATGGGGATGGAGCAAGCAGGGGTGGGGCCTTGGAGAAGGGGCAGGGCAGGGGCAGGGGCAGGGCCTCGGGGGTGGGGCAGGGGGCAGGGCAGGGGTGTTTGATTTTGTGTGATTAGAAAGTTGGCAACCCTAGGGGGTTATCTTATAGGGTGACCAGATGTCCTGATTTTATAGGGACAGTCCCGATATTTGGGGCTTTGTCTTACATAGGCACCTGTTACCCTCCACCCCATCCCAATTTTTCACATTTGCTATCTGGTCATCCTATTATTATCATTCCAAGCGTCATGAGTAAAGGGCTAGCAACACCTTTGGATCCCTCTTCAGTCACTCTCAAGTGGCAAACCCTGCGCTTTCAATTCTCTCAGGGTTGAATCCCATAGTTCTCCCACTCGCAGACCTGGTCCCTGAGCTGTAACACTCCATTTACCAACCAGGATTACTTAGCAGGTCCAACTGGGTTTGGCACCTGCAAAAGACTTCACTTTGCGAGCTTTGACCAGCAGTTAAAGGCAGTGACACCAAACAGCTTCTTCAGAACAAATTATTTCTATGAACATAGCATTCGGAGAAAAGGGTTAAAACAATAAAAGGCCTACGCGTGTAGTTCTTACCTAAAGCTTAGCCTTTCTCCCAAAGCTAAGGCAGATTCATCTTATTCCAGGTGCCTCCTGCTTCTGGGGGTTCATTCTGCTTCCCTGTAGTCACTACTTCTCTCTCCCCTTAATCTTAGGGGCTCAGGCTTTTATCTGCTCTATGGTTCTTTGTTTCAGTTTTCCTGCCTGAAGGTGTGCTGCTTAGAAAATGGCTGAGTCAGATATCACCATCTTTGCTGTTTTATTAGACTACAGACTTTTGCCTTTCTGTGGAATAAGGTGGTCAGGCCCTTTCAGGAAGCAAATTGTTGTTGTAGGCCTTGCCTTAGCTTCAGTGTCCCTTCCTTTTCTATCCTCACTCCTCGTTGCAGACTGGACTTCTCATAGCAAGTCTCTCTGGGTATGTCTGCACAGCCGTAGCTGTCCCAGGTCAGCTGACTCGGACTTGCGGGACTCAGTGTGTGGGGCTATAAAATTGCAATGTGGACGTCTGGATTCAGGTTGGAGCCTGGGCCCTGAGACCCTGTGACAGAGAAGGCCTCAGAGCCCAGGCTCCAGCCTGATTCTGCTATTTTTAGCTCTGCAGCCTGGGCTCAAGTCAGCTGACCTGGACTCTAAGACTCAGCGCCACGGGTTTTTTATCACAGTGTAGACGTATCCTCCAGGTTCTCTGTATTTAGGCCTCTTCTCTCAGCCCCAGGAAAGAGGATATAGCCATTCCTTAAATCTGTTGCTGAGTCACATGGTCGGCAGATAGCCCTTATCCCTTTCCTGTCTGTTTCACCCTGTCACAATATGTGTATGATGAGACTAGTGTAGCACCTGTATTTGCACAAATTCACCTGCAAAGCCAACTGGCCCCAATTTTAACAGTGTAAACTTCTGCATTTGTCCATGCACATGTCAGACAATTCATAAATTGCTCAAACTGTCAGAAACTTCCAAAGTGCACACATGGGTATCTGCATCTGCGAAGCATATGTGCAATTTTGAATGCACATATGTGGACACCAGGTAAAGATTCAGCTGAAAATGTATTTCTCTGTGTGTTCATTTCAGAATAGTCTTAAATTATTATAACTATGTACATTATACAAGTAATTCAAATATTTCTTATATGATTTTTTAATTATTAGTGTAACTTAACACATTTTCTGTGACATAAATATTGAGGGTAAAGTTTTCAAAAGCCCCTAAACTGATCTGGGAGGCCAGGTCAAAATTCTATCTGCCTTTACCCTCTAAATATTCTTAACACTCACACTGTCATTTCAAGTTCATTTATTCATCTTGATAGATGCAGAATAAGTGAGTGTGAACAAACGTATCTGTTGAATTGGATCTTTAGCTTTAATAAACAATGACTTAAGGTAAAAAACAATATATTTATAAGAGTAAAAGGAATATTCTAAAATGTCATTCATTTTGGGAGGCAGCCTAATTGTGTGTCATTCTCTGGTGAGCTGTGTGTGACCATCCCTCCTTTATAGAAGTAAATTCCATTATAGAACTTTGTGGGCTTCAATCAGTTGTCTCCATACCTAGATACTAAGACCCAGACATTACTGTCGTTTGCAGTTCTTGCAAAGAAATAGCAGTTTGCCACATTCTTAACAAAAAGTTATTCATTAGAACTGGGGCACATTAGCAGCACTGAATAACATTTGACAATTGCTTAGGGTATATGTTACTAAGGGTATTGGATGCTTATACAAATTTCTTGATGTGCTAATAAAAAAGGGTAGTAATTGAAATACTGTACTGAATTTGAAGCTCCAGTACTATACTTTTATTCTGCAATCTGCCCTCTTGCAATTTGTAAACACATTAGAAACCAGTTGTTTTTAAAGCCACTATTAACTATCATTAGTCACAAAGTGTGATTTATACCTGTTATTGAATGTATCTAACTTTTACCTTGTGTAAAAGGAATTAGTTGCAGGCTGACTTGGTCAAATGATTTTTAAGCATGTTTAAAGTGACCTTTAAACTCTGCAGAGTTTAATCACTTTGCATAGGCTGCTGTAGGTTGTACCACAAAATGATGCCTTGAAGAAAGAATCTAAACTATTGTTCTGGCAGCTTTTTCTGACTGATGGGGCAATTGGGAAGGTGAAAGACCCTCGAAGTACGTCTGTGAGGGCATAAATGCAATGGACCAGCAGAATACAGCAACTGTAAACCACACAGATAATAACAGAATCAGAAATGAAGGGCTGGAAGGGTCACCAAGAGGTCATCAAGTCTAGTGCCCTGCAGTGAGACAGGACCAAGTAAACGTAAAACATTCCTAACACGTGTTTGTCCAACCTGTTCTTAAAAACCTCCAATGATGGGGATTCCACAGCCTCCCTTGGAAACACCAGTGCTTAACTACCCTTACAGTTATAAAATTTTTCCTAATATCCAACCTATATATATTTTTTGTCTACCTTCAGTGGACATGGAGAGCAATTGATCATTGTCTTCTTTACAACAGCCTTTAACATATTTGAAGACTATTATCAGATCCCCTCTCAGTCTTCTTTTCTCAAGACTAAACATGCCCAGTTTTTTTTAACCTTTCCTCATTGGTCAGATTTTCTACCCCTTTTATCATTTTTGTTGCTCTCCTCTGGACTCTCTCCAATTTATCCACATATTTTCACCCAGAATTGGATATAGTACTCCATATAAGGCCTCACCAGCGCCGAGTATATTGGAAGAATTACCTCCTTTGTCTTACAGGTGACACTTCTGTAATACACTCGAAATGATACTAGTCTTTTTTGCAACTGCGTCACATTGTCGACTCATATTCAATTTGTGATCTACTATAAACCCCAGATCCTTTTCAACAGTTCTACCATCCAGCCAGTTATTCTCCGTTTTGTAGATGTGTATTTGTTTTTCCTTCATAACTGAAGTACTTTACTGAACTTCATCTTGCTAACTTCAGACCAATTCTCCAATTTGTCAAGGTCATTTTGAATTGTAATAATATCCTCCAAAGTGTTTGAAACCCCTCCAAGTTTGGTGTCATTCACAAATGTTATACACATACTCTCACTCCATTATCCAAGTCATTAATGAAAATATTGAATAGTAACAGATCCAGGACTAACCTCTGTGTGACCCCACTATTTACACCCTCCCAGTTTGACAGAGAATCTAAATATCTAAATATTCTTTAACCTTTTATTTTCCTGTTTTGGTTTGCATTCCTTCCCCCTTCTTGTTAATATTGTGCTGAGTATCATAGACTCATAGACTCATAGACTTTAAGGTCAGAAGGGACCATTATGATCATCTGGTCTGACCCCCTGCATGCTGCAGGCCATAAAACCATCCCTACCCCTTCCCTAGACTCTGCTGTTGGAGTCCCCAATCCTGTTTTAAGTGACTTCAATCAGCGGAGACCCTCCTGCTAGAGATCCCTGCCCCATGCTGCGGAGGAAGGCGAAAAACCTCCAGAGGCTCAGCCAATCTGCCCTGGAGGAAAATTCCTTCCCGACCCCAAATATGGCGATCAGTAAGACCCCGAGCATATAGGCAAGAGTCTCCAGCCTAACCCCTGTCAGCCATTATACTATTTACCTACCATTGCTTGGTTTTCCTTGACTACTATGCTTTACCATTAAACCATTCCCTCCATAAACTTATCTAACTTAATCTTAAAACCAGACAGGTCCGTCGCCCCCACCGTTTCCCTCGGAAGGCCGTTCCAATATTTCACCCCTCTGACGGTCAGAAACCTTCGTCTAATTTCAAGCCTGAATTTCCCCACGGCCAGTTTATATCCATTCGTTCTCGTGTCCACATTAGTACTAATCTGGAATAATTCTTCTCCCTCCCTTGTATTAATCCCTCTAATATATTTAAAGATAGCAATCATATCCCCCCTCAGCCTTCGCTTTGTCAGACTAAACAACCCAAGCTCCTCTAGTCTCTTTTCATACGACAGGGTTTCCATTCCTCTGATCATCCTAGTGGCCCTTCTCTGCACCCGTTCCAGTTTGAGTTCATCTTTTTTAAACATGGGAGACCAGAACTGCACACAGTACTCCAAATGAGGTCTCACCAGCGCCTTGTACAACGGAAGCAGGACCTCCTTATCCCTACTAGATATACCTCGCCTAATGCATCCCAAGACCGCATTGGCTTTTTTCACCGCCACGTCGCATTGTCGACTCATAGTCATTCTGCGGTCTACAAGGACCCCTAGGTCCTTCTCCTCTTCCGTTACTTCTAACCAATGCGTCCCCATCTTGTAACTAAAATTGTTATTAGTCATCCCCAAATGCATCACCTTACACTTTTCACTATTAAATTTCATCCTATTTCTGATACTCCAATTCACAAGCTCATTCAAGTCTCCCTGCAGGATATCCCTATCCTCCTCCGAATTTACAACGCCTCCCACCTTCGTATCATCCGCAAACTTTATCAGCCCACTCCTGCAATCGGTTCCGAGGTCAGTTATAAATAGATTAAATAAAATGGGTCCCAAAACCGAACCTTGAGGCACTCCACTAGTAACCTCCCTCCAACTGGACAGTTCACCCTTTAATACTACCCGCTGCATTCTCCCCATTAACCAATTCCTTATCCACCTCTGGATTTTCATATCGATCCCCATGTTTTTCAGTTTAACCAATAATTCCTCATGGGGTACAGTATCAAACGCTTTACTGAAATCCAGGTATATTAGGTCCACCGCATTTCCCTTATCTAATAAGTCCGTTACTTTCTCAAAGAAGGAGATCAGATTCGTTTGGCACGATCTGCCCTTCGTAAAACCATGTTGTAATTTATCGCAATTGCCACTAACCTCCAGGTCCTCAACTAGTTTCTCTTTCAGAATTTTCTCTAACACCTTGCACACTACAGATGTTAAACTAACAGGCCTGTAGTTACCCGGATCACTTTTTTTCCCTTTCTTGAAAATAGGAACCACATTAGCTATTCTCCAGTCTAACGGGACCACCCCCGAGTTTACAGATTCACTAAATATTATCGCTAATGGGCCTGCTATTTCCCGTGCCAATTCCTTCAATATTCTTGGATGAAGATCGTCCGGTCCTCCCGACTTAGCCCCATTAAGGCATTCAAGTTTTGTTTCTACCTCGGATACGGTAATCCCCCATCCTGAATGCCCCTCTGTAGTGGTGCTAGTATCCCTAATACCTTCATTGGCCTCATTAAACACCGATGCAAAATATTCATTGAGATATTGCGCCATGCCTAGATTGTCTTTAATCTCCTCTCCGGCAATAGTCTTCAGCGGTCCCACCTCTTCTTTCTTTGCTTTATTCCTATTTATGTGGCTGTAAAACCTCTTACTATTGCTTTTAATTCCCCTCGCTAGGTCCAACTCTACACGGCCTTTGGCCTTTCTCACTCTATCTCTACTTTCTCTGACTTCACTTAGGTACATTTCCTTACTGATCCCTCCCCTCTTCCACTCTTTGTACGCTTTCTGTTTTTTCCTAATCGCCCCTTTGAGTCGGTCGCTCATCCAGCTCGGTCTAAATCTCTTGCTTAGTAATCTTTTTCCCTTTTTTGGAATGCAGGCCTCCGACAGCTCATGCATCTTTAACTTGAAGTAATCCCAGGCTTCTTCTGCCTTTAGATCCATTAATACGTTTGCCCAATCCACTTCCCTTACCAGTCCCCTTAATTTGTTAAAATTGGCCTTTTTAAAGTTATAAACCCTAGTCTTTGACTTAATTCTGTTACTCCTCCCATGTATTTTAAACCGAATTAGCTCATGATCACTGGAGCCCAAATTGTCCCCTACTACCACTTCCTCAACGAGGTCCTCACTACTTACCAGAATCAAATCTAAAATGGCCTCCCCCCTCGTCGGTTCAACTACCACTTGATGGAGGAATTGATCAGCAAGCATATCTAGGAACATCTGAGCCCTATTATTGCTACTAGCGTTTGTTCCCCAATCTATATCCGGGAAGTTAAAGTCCCCCATAATTACACAGTTTCTATTAGTAATTACTTCTCTAAACACATTAAATAGTTCCTTATCCATATTGTGGGTCGATCCTGGTGGTCTATAGCACACTCCAAGCACTATCCCCGGAGAGGCTCTAGTAGTCCTATTACCCAGTGTGAGTATTGCCCAGACGGACTCTGTGTTATCTAATCCATCCACTATTATTTCTTTACAGCTTATTTCACTATTGACATACAAGGCCACCCCCCCACCTTTACCTTTGTTCCGGTCTTTCCTAAACAGCGCATACCCCTCCATACCTGTGTTCCAGTCGTGACTGCCATTCCACCACGTTTCTGTTATTCCTACGATATCTGGTTTCAGCTCTTGGACCAAGAGCTCCAATTCCTCCATTTTATTACCTAGGCTTCTGGCATTGGTGTATAAACACCCCAATGTATGTCGTTTAGCCTGTCTCCCATTATTAGCAGTATATGTTGCGGGCCTCCTTGCGTCCTTCCCCCCTGTCCTTCCTATCTCCAATCTCATCTCCCTGGCTATTTCTCCTCTCATTTTACTCACCTTTTCCATACTGGAATCTGGCGTGGAGATTAGCTGCGCATCTCCCAACCATCTCCCCAAACTTCCTAGTTTAAAGCTCTTTTGATAAGATGAGCCAGCCTCCCTCCCAGAAGTCTATTTCCTTCCCTACTCAGGTGAAGCCCATCCCGCGAGAACAGGTGTCTGTCCCCGAAAGCCTCCCAGTGGCCATACATCCCAAAACCCTCCTTATAGCACCACTCTCTTAGCCAACTATTTATTCTCACTATCCTATCAGCCCTTTGCTGCCCTTCCCTCGGAACGGGCAGGATCCCACTAAAGATAATCTGAGCCTCTATCTCCTTGAGCGTCTTCCCCAGCCTAGCATAATCTCCCTTGATTCTCTCTAACGAGAACCTAGCCGTGTCATTCGTTCCTACATGAAGGATTATCAAGGGGTTCTTACCTGCTTCTTTTAGGATCCTTTTCAACCGCAGGTCCACATCGCGTATCTTTGCGCCAGGTAGACAGCACACCCTTCTGTTCTCCGGGTCTGCCCTGGTCACAGGCCTGTCCAATCTCCTCAGTAAAGAGTCTCCAATTACATACACCTGCCTTCGCCTGGCAACAGTGCAATCTAGTAATCTAGTCTCTAATCCCTCTAGTCCTGACCTGTGCCTGTTCCTATCTTCCCTTAAGCTCCCCCTTATGCCTTCCTGATTCCTCCTGGGGCCCAGAATTGGTGCTGTCTCCATCAACTCCTCCCCTCTCTCTCTTGGACTAGCTGCTCTTCTCTTCTTCCTCACTCTCCCACCTTCAGCCGCCACCTGCTGCCCCTCCACCTCGCTATCCAATTAATTTTTTTCAGTGAAGACTGAAGCAAAACAACCAGTAAACATCTCAGCCTTCTTGATGTCATCCATTTTTAGACTCCTTCCCCATTAAGTAGAGGTCCTACACTTTCCTTCATCTTTCTCTTGCTCCTAATATATTTAAAGAGTCTCTTTTTATTGCATTTTATGTTCCTTGCTAGGTGTAGCTCATTTTATGCGGTAGCCTTTCTGATTTTGTCCCTACATGCTTTTTCTATTCTTTTGTACTCCTTAGCGATGTGTCCATGTTTCCACTTTTTATAGAATTCCTTTTTGATTTTCAGGGCATTAAAGAGTTCCTGAAGGACCCGTATTAGCCTTTTACTATTTTTCCTTTGTGTCAGGATAGTTTGCAGTTGTGCATTTAATATTCCTTGAGAAACTGCCAGCTCTCCTGAACGCCTTTATCCATTAGATTTTTTTTCCCATGGGACTTTACCTACCATTTTTCTGAGCTTGTTAAACTTTGTGCTTTTTGAAGTCCATTGTCTTTATTCTGCTGCTTTCACGCTTTCCTTTCCTTTCCTTTCCTTAGAATCATGAAACGATAGATTTCATGATCACTTTCACCCTTATTGTCTCCCACCTTCAGATTTATAACCAATTCCTCCCTGTTTGTCGGAATCAAGTCTAAAATGGCTGTTCCTCTGGTTACTACTTTCACTTTCTGAAACAAAAATGTGTCCCTAGTACATTCCAAGAATTTCCAATAAATTTAGTGTTTTACAGTGTTATTCTTCCAACAGTTGCTCTTTTCTGGGGTACTTGGAATAACCTATGTAGTACAAATATTAATGTTAGTACATAGTAATTTTGATGGAATTTTATTTTGAGACAGGATAGTAGATACTCAGGATAATTGGGCATTTCCTGCTCTAAACACAATGTATCATTAGTTCTTCAACATTCCCAGATTTTTTAGAAGCAATGAGATATCAGAAGGATAATGTTATTTATCATAGACATTGTCTTGTTTTGGTTTGAAGTTGGGGCTCACTACCATGCCAGTGACAATGATACACAGAGCAAATCAAACATATCCATATGCATCTCTGTAACTCTTGCTCAATCTGGCTCACTTGTCAGGCGAAGAAGTGAGGTTTTTACTCACGAAAGCTTATGCCCAAATAAATCTGTTAGTCTTTAAGGTGCCACCAGACTCCTTGTTGTTTTTGTAGATACAGACTAACACGGCTACCCCCTGATACTTGTCAGGCACTGGCATTTTATAGGAGACCCTGACCATATCTAGAAGCTGACATTACCTAACCAACATTTGATTCCTTTTTAGTTTAAGAAAGACTTTGATAAAGTTGCAGGAACTGAAGGCATTTACTTAATGCTGAGAGAAAATACATTTAGTTTCATAGCAAAGTTGTAATCATAAAAATGAGGGAAAGGGGGGAAGATAGTGTTATAATTTATTTCCTTTGAGCTTCTAGTGTGAACCCAAATTAGCACATTCATATTATGGTTTTCAATGATGTATTTAATTACCAGGAATAGCTGCATCTAACTGTATTTTAGAAATTGATGTAAAATTGCGTTCTGTGTTTAAATTACCTGAAAGACTTCTGCTTTCTAGCAGCCAATTTATATATGAAGAAAAGGAATCTATAGTTCAAGGCCAACCTTCTATGTTCTTCGTAGGAAGCCAGTGGTTTCAGCTGAGTTTTTACACCAGCATATTTGAAGAGGACAGGCTAATTCACATGTATAGTGTTATCCACCCTTTCACATCTAGGCAATTGAAACAGTAGAAGGGATTTGAAATGCAATGGAGAGTAGAATATTCTCACCATTTGTTAAAAGGGAGAGAGAGAAGAGAGATGGCAGCAGCTTGATTAGAAGGACTGTGCTTAAATTAGTGTGTTAGTTGGAAAGACTATGTAGGCAAATGTGTGGCATTAAGGGGCAAATTCTTATTCTTTAAGAACTCCTGGGTAAGCAAGATGGGAGGCAGGATAATGGTGGTGGTGAGGAGGGGTGAAGTTCAGAGCTGCTTCTGCCAGCAGCCAACAAGTGGCTGCTTATTTTTTATCTTGCATACAGGGGGGGTTAGACCAATTTTTATAGTGTGGGTGCTGATAGCTATTGAACAAAAATGTAAACCCTGGATATGATGGAAACCACTTCAAGCAAGGGGGTGCAGCAGCACCCACAGCACCCTAGTTCCAGCAGCTATGCTTGCATAGGCCTCCAGACCACTCTGAGCAGGGCTACTGCCCCAGTGCCTTTGCTACTTGGTATCTTTGCTGCTTCTTTCACACCTGAATTTGGAGAAAAAATCCCACACTTGCAGTTAGAAGCACAACACATTACTCATATTCTTGACATAAGAGCTTTACTCATCCAGATGGATTAACAGTATTGAGAAGGAGAGGTGAATGTGGCTCACAGGGAAGATAGAAGAGGAGAGAATAAATATTTAAATACACCATTCAGATTAATATTAATTTAATAACCTGTTGGCCCCTCCCATTTTTAAAGAAAGAGATGTATATGGCGCTAATAAATTCTGAGGCCAAATTTATTTGCTATAATCTTAGGTTTTGGGCTTTGGAGTTTATTTAACCCTGGGGATGGCTACTACTTTGAAAATGGTAAGAACTCTCAAACTATCACATCTGCTATCATCAGAATAAAATAAAGTTGCTTTTTGGCAAATATATAGGGTTGATATTTTGCTATCACAATGGAATACAAGAACAGATCCCACTGCAGTTTGTATGAACACACCGGAGCAGTGTATTTCCTCTTGCTGTAACATGGGGCTAAACAAAATGCATTGTACTGCACTCAGTAATGCTTGGAAGGACCCTGGGTTATCTAATAAAAACTATGTTTAGTAGACTTCAGGTTAACATTCTGCTCCTGGGAGAAAAAGATAATCATAGGCTTGTCTGTCTTACAACAGTAGGTAAGAGGGAATTTAAGAGATTTTCAAAGGACTGTTCAGGGTTTTAGCTCAACTATCATTGACTTTAATGAGAGCTGGGTGGCTAAAACCTCATGCAAAGCTTTGAAAATACAGGGGTTGCTTTTACTGCAGGAAAGCCCTGGAACTGGCTGATAAAACAGGTAAGGGAAAGATACTGCTAAGTGCATAGTAATACTTATGTGCAAATAAATAAATACATTACAGATTTAATTATACAATAGATTTCTCCCACTAAAAATCATCGTATTACAGTCTCACCTTGTAGGGAGTTTTACATTGACTTAATGGCAACAAAATTAAGCCAATGCTGAGAACTTTTGAAAATTCTGCCATTAGTCTACACAATGAGACTATAATAAAATGTAATTTAATGGGATAAATTATCCGATAGAGAAATAATTTTCTCTAATCTATTTAAATACAGAATAAAAGAGTATCTACCCCTTGCAGAATATCCCTTGACATGTGTTATTGCATCTCAGTGATTTGAATTCATTTTTCTCAGTTTAGAAGTGAAAAAATGTTTTTTCCCCCCAACTGCTAGACCTGCGGGCTCAAACCTGAGATTTTGAAGTCAAGCTGTATGCCTTCTGCCTCATGAAACTTCACCAGGAATAAATAATTACGCCAAATTCTGCCCTCAGTTAAACCAGTGCAAATCAATTATCCTCTGAGTTTCCTGAGGTGTAACTGATGCAGAATTTGACCCTGGAATTGGAAAGCTGTTAATAGTTCTTTTAGAGATACATGAGTCAAAAAGAAGCCTACTCATTCTCTAAGAGCTGTGCCAATTTTATAACTGGAGAAAAAAAGCAGTAAAACATATTTTAATAATTGAATTCATCAGATATTTTTATACACAGGGAAGAGAGCTGTTCAGTAAGAATGTGCCATTCTTTGGCAATTACTTTTCAGAATGGAGGTACATTTTAAGAGACTTACAGGTGTGTGCTGAAAGAAAGAGCATTTTCTTTTCTAAATGAAGGTGAGTCAGATTATCTCTGGGGCTTCAGTTTCTTCTTAACTGCCAGGCAACAAATAGGATTAAAACTAGTATTGCAGTTTATTTAGGTTCAGTTTGATCTAATGTAATTATAAACTCTAACACAGTGCTTCTCAAATGCGCATGAGGCCACAACCTCCTGGACAGTGATTGGAGGGGTGATGGGGTGTCTGCCCCACACTGGCCCATAAGGGGTTACTAGAGCCCTCAGGAGGCTGAACAGGAGGCAGCCAATTAGAGAGGAGCTGAGAGGAGCAGCCAGTCATGGCTTGGCAGCCCCATATAAGAAGGGCTTCAGGGCAGAGCAGAGTTCAGTGCTGACTGGAGCTCCTGGGGAGAAGATCAGGCTTCCAGCAGGAGGAAGGAGCACCAGCACCAGGGACAGAGCAGTGCTGCAAGCAGGGACTGGGGCAGCTAGAGAGAGCTCCTGGCTGGCTGCTAGGGCCTGCAGGCCGAGGTCCTGAGGTAAGGGCAGAAAAGAGTGCTGGAGCTGCATGGGAAGCGGCCCCAGGACAATGGACTTCAGTTGCCACTGAGGTAGTGGCTGGACAGAGATTGCAGGTGGCCCGGAAGGGGGGAACACAAAGTGTGGCACAGCTGGAGGGCAGTGAAGAGGATGCCGCACTCCTGGGGGTGGTGTGGGTCCTGGAACAAAAGTGATAGCGGCGAGGCACCACTAGATGAGGGTGTCCTGGAGAGCAGAGCTAATTCCCAGGACAACTGGTAGTAGGCACTAGAGTGGTGAGTGATTCCCATCACAGGGGGGGGCAAAACAGTGTTAACAAACATACAAATATCACTTTTCACAGAAACAGACTTACCAGCTAGCAAGTTGGGAAAAAAAATCAACCAAAAAAAGCAAAAGAAACAACAAAAAAAGACAAAAACATGCAAACACCTTATTTGTTTCTATTCTGTTTAGGCCCAGTAAAGAATAGAGACAACTATACATTATTTTTATTATTGAGTCTGCAATAAAAACCTACATAAATAAATTACAATGATTGGGACATGCATATGTGCGTATTCATTTGTTTTTTCCTAAAGTTAATTAAGTATTTTAGGAAAAATTGTCAAAGCGGCCACCAGCAAGAGTTGGTAATCACACTCTGAGGACCAAAAAATATCTAGAGACCCCTGAACATTAGTCACTCCTTTAGTAAAAGCAGGGAACTGGGAGTCAGGAGGCTTTAGTTCTGTTCTTGACTCTATCAGAATCCCTGTGGGATCTTAAGGAAAGTCACTAAATACCGATGGGAAAATTTCACCTCTCCTCTCCCCCATAGCATTTCTGCCACCTGTGAAAATCTTCTGAGTCAACATACCTCTGAGATTCATCATCCTTCTCCTTTAATAACTGTCATGTTCTGGGGTGCAATCCAGAGTAGTGAGGGTTGTGTCATCTTGTGCCCTGTAGCCCAGGGGCCTTAAATGCTATGCAGCTGCGGCTCGCAGCCTGGTCACTGATACCCAGCAGAGAAGCATGCACTGAGTGTCTGTGTGTTAAGCAGCTCTGACTCAGCAACCTGCTTGTTACACCCCAGCCACACAAGATGACCCCAACACCTCTCAGTCCCAAATTTTCCCCAAACTGTGTGCTCTGCAATGGCCAGAGCTTTCCAAGGAATAATAAGGTTTGTTTGCTCTTCTGCAGAGACAAAATGCACAGCTCATCACTTGAATTACTGCGCTAGTTAATGCCAGTTAAAGCAGAGCACTGAGTTGGTTTAGATTAAAAGTAAAACAAGTTTATTAACAAAAGGAGATAGGATTTTAAGTGAATTCAAGGATAGAGTGAGAAATGGTTACAAGCTAATAAAAGTGGAAAAACACTTTCTAGAGGCTGAGACTTAACAACATTACAGTTTTGGTTCAAGGTAAGATTCTTACCTTACACTATCTTACAGCCAGGTGGCTGACCACCACTCTGGTCAGGATCTCCCACGAAGTCCAAAGTGCTCAGTTCCTTTGTCTTCTTGGGTGAAAGATCTTTTACTAAAGTTTTTTCACTTGCATTCAGTTCCCAGAGACTTCAGCTCACCCTTGGCTGAAGGACCCATCTTTCTCAGCTTGCAAGAACTCAGGCCCTTTGTGTCTGTCTAGTAATGGATGCCAAGATGGCATCTTTTCTCGCCTTATATTATCTTCCAAAACTCACTGTTTTGTCCCTAGACTCAAGTTGACCTCCTGCTGTTTTTCCCTTCCTGTGGACTTCCCATCCCCCTGCTGATTTGCATGTAAGTGGAGCATCCATTGCTTAAACACCTTGCTTAATTTCATTGGCGACAGGTAGGTAGCTGTGATGTTCCCTCCTGTCTGAGAGAGAACCTGTTTCTGTCTATGGTTGATCATATACTTTAAAGCATAACATCATTAAGTATCCATATTTCCTCTTATGGTGTTGATGCATACATTTCACAATGATACTAATCACCAGCATGTCATTAGCTTTCAGAAAAGCTCTCACTTGATAGTTTTATAAAACATTAATATTGTATACAATCACTTGATTCAATTACTTATCACTTGAAGGTCAGACCCTGTAAGAGGCAATCTCCCCCACTTGCCAGGTGAATGGCTTTGTTTACATTTTATGAAAGTGTGCCTTCATTGTTTGTGCCTCATGGCACAGTCCTTTGTTTAGGACAGACTGGGCTTATGCATTGCTTGCCAAACACATTTTTAAGGACATAATTCTAGTCAGGGCCGACTCCAGCATTTCTGCCGCCCCAAGTAAAAAAAAAAAAAAAAAGCCGCGATCGCAATCGGCGGCGGCAATTGGGGGGGAGGGGGGGAAAAAAGCTGTGATCGGCGGCGGCAGTTCAGCGGCAGGTCCTTCGCTCCCAAAGGGAGTGAGGGACCTGCCGCCCCCGAATTGCCGCAGGTGCCGTCCCTCTCCCTTGGCCGCCCAAAGCACCTGCTTGTTAAGCTGGTGCCTGGAGCCGGCCCTGATTCTAGTGCATATTCATAGCTTTTTGTGCACACCCTGTACATACATCATGCAAGCATATTAATGATCAGTGAGTTACTAGTTCTCTAATCCTATTTTATGACACCTTTTGGATATAGATTATGACAACATATAGATTGTGTTAAGTGTAGTGAGTATGTCACACCTGACGAGCTGCTGAGACAGAGTAGTAAACCACAAATGGGCCTCTGTGTCCCAATAACACTGTAAGCTTTTTTTGAGAAGCTCAAAGTACTTTACAGACATGAGTTAAACTTGAACAAATATGTTGTGAGATTGATGAGTCTTTCCCAATTCCAAACCACTCCCAGAAAAAATCCAATTCATTATCAGAGTGAAAGGTGACATTGAATTCTCTGCTGCCTAGCAGGTGGATCACAGATTTCAACTGTGTAAGCGAGAATCCTAAAGATTTTAACAAGAGCCAAAACAACAAATCTCTAGTGTGACCTTTGTCCATGTCCTATCTGTAGCTCAGACGTATCACAAATCTATGCCAAGGCATCCTAAAATAATCCTTCCATTGTGGGCATCCTGCCCAGAAGCCTGATCCTGATTGGCTAGGACAGCTGCATGAGGGTTCTTCCTGGGTGGCCCCTCAGGAGACATAGAGTTAGAAATAGACAAGTTAGGTCCTTCCTTATTGTCATTATTCCATGGTTGCTTACTCACAACAGGCCTTTCTGCTTATCCTTATCACCACTGCAGCTTCCCTCTGACGTGTCTTGCTTTCTCCATTTTACAGATGGAGAAACTTAGGCACAGATCTACTAAGGCCAAGATTTTGCAAACTGATATGTTTCCACTAAAGATATTTTAATAACTGTCAGTAATGTACAGGAAATCTAGGTAGATTATTTCATGCCTTTGTTATTCTGACATTATATATAAGGTCCTCTGCGTGCTCAGTTGGGGCCTGAAGAAAAGATCTCTGAGTGAGGTTGTGCTTTGTATTCAGCTGCAAATAGTAATTGCATGAAATATTTCAGAATAAAAAATATGGGAGGGAGGTGAACTCACATGAATGCAGCTCTGAACTCTGGGTCTTCGCTGACTGAGGACAGCAACTGTGAGTGGGGTGCAGTGCAGGGAGAGGGGAGTGGGTGTTAAAGGAATGTTTGTTTGTTGGACTCTTGCACTGCAAGGTGAGAAACTGAGGTAAAGGACACTGCCTAAGTACTGTGGGCTAGGTGATTTGCTCAGTGTCCTATGCTTTCAAATCATGGTTATGTTGTTTTCCCAGTTAATGCCAGGTTCCTTTCCCCTTTATATTAAAACTTTATTTTGCTATACACAGACTCAGTGCTTGCAAGAAGGGAAGTATTGCCTCTTAGAGGTGCCAAGGTGGTGATTAATTTTCCCACATTACTGGGTGGGGGTTTGAGCCAGTTCTGTTTTGTATTGTTAAGAGGAACCCCTAGATATTGAATCAGACTCTTGGTGCTGCTGACTCCACCTGACAGAAGGGTTACACTAGTACATGAAAATGAAACATCTACCCAGCCACTGTGAAATTAGAGAGGTGAGATGGATTGAAAAACCCCACTCTTCTTTCAAAGAGAATGCTAATACTTGTCAGGGTTGTACAAGCACTCACTTGGCTTTCCAGAGAATTCTGCTAGGTGTGGGGCTTAAGTGACGCTTCTCTTTCCCTTTGATTCCTAAAAATCATGGCCAGCCAGTATCTCCTGGTATTTTCATTTCTTTTCCCAGTTCTTTCTGGTTTGCTCTAGCTGTGTCTCTTCCTCTCCATCCTCCAGTGAGAAAGGTCTGGAAAGCTTCCTATATTGCTGAGAAATCAAAACCCTGAGTTGTTTCAGGTTTCAGAGTAGCAGCCGTGTTAGTCTGTATCCGCAAAAAGAAGAACAGGAGTACTTGTGGCACCTTAGAGACTAATAAATTTGTTAGTCTCTAAGGTGCCACAAGTACTCCTGTTCTTCTTTTTGAGTTGTTTCAGAAGCTTTCCTGCATTAAGGGCTTTCCTGAACAAGACAAGGTGTGTTGCTGGTGCTTGGAGCTAGCTACTAATTTCCCATTGTTGTGTCTTTGTTTAGTTTATGCTAGTTCGTTCTTGTTTTCTGTCAATCATTTTCGGTATCACACTCAATGAAGCAGTGGTAACAAAGACATCTATCACGTTCTTTCATGAGGATACCACTAGCTGACTGAGCGAGAGACAGACACAGGGATCTATAAAATCTGTCTGTAGATAATAAAGTTGCACTCCATGTTGTTGGCTTATTAAAACCTAAACGCTACCTTTAATAACATGAAAAGAAAAATTATTTGGGGGCGGGGAAGGGGGACAAAATATGGAGTGACTTCACCCTGCCCTGGTCACCAATGGTTGTGAAACAGTCACTAACAATGACACATCCTTTCCTTCTACCACCAATAGAAGCCAATAAAAAGTCAACCTTTGCCAGCTGTTCCTACTACTCTGAAACCTGTTACTACATAGTCACCACAATTATCCCCCTTTCTAAGCAGAAGGAAAATAATGGTAATCTCAGATTCCACTGTGCACTAAAAGTTGGCAGATGCAGACTTTAGAAATGGTAACTACTGTATCTGCTTATCATCAACCATTGCTTATAGTAGTGTTCCCTCCAATTCAGAGCTGAATTTCTCATTGACCTTCAAGTGAAATCACTCCAATAACTTGATGAAATCCTTTCCCCTGGGGCTCATTTCAGAAGAAGATAACTGTGGTGTACCATGCTGTGCAAACCTTGGAGGGCTGTCTGTGGTGGGCTATGCATTGGAAAATGTGGTCTGTTGCACAAGCTCAACAAATTTTCCACAGCAGGGATTTGTGGAGCTGCTAGTGGATATCATAAGTGAGCAGTCTGCTTCCCATGCTTAGCATCTGCCTGCACAGTGCTGCATCTATGTGTTTTGTCTCACTTGGGCTTCAGATTCCTTGGGTGTTAAAGTCCTCAAATGGAATTAAAAGGGGTGGTGGATGGGACCCAGACCATTATGTTTTTATTATTAAATACACCATAACATTCAGCTGCATGGGTGTGGAAGTCCCTGTGTAACGGGGCGAGGACTCACCGCTGCAGCGCCTCCTGCTGTCATCCTGGGAATTAGCTCTTTCACAGCCTTGGAGTGCCCTCTGCTGGGCCCCCGTGTCCCTCCCGGACCCCGGTGCCCCTTTCCACTGGGGTTCTGCCCCTTGCAGTACCCCCACAGCCTCAGTGGGTCTCCCCTCTCCGGGAACCCCCACCCCCCTATCCCCACCTTGCCTCAGTCTTGGCTACTGCTAGTCCCCATCTAGCCCCATTCACTGGGGCAGACTTCAGTATGATTGCCACTCATCACTGGCAAGGAGGGTTTGGGCCTGCTGCCTCTGCCTACCCGTGGTCTGCCCCCTGCAACTCCAGTACCTAGTCAGCATTATACTAGGCTTGCAGCCTGGGGGGGTTTCCAGGCTGGAGCTTCCCAGCTCCCCTTGCCTTCCCCCAGCCCTGCTCCACCTTAGGTACCCAGGTACACTCCCCAGCAGCCAGGCCCTTCTCCCTCTAAAGGCAAAGAGAGAGTCTCAGAGTGCCTGGCTCACAGCCATTTTATAAGGGCCAGCTGTGTTCTGTTTGGGGCGTGGCCCCAGCTGAGGCTGCTTCCCCAATCACAGCCCTCTCCTGGGCTGTTCTAAGCCCTTTAAGGCAGGAGCGGGGTGAGCACCTCGCTACCCAGCTTGCTGGAGAAGGTGGTGGGAGTTTAATTGCCTTCATCGTCAGAGGTGGTAGGTGTCCATGCCCCTAGGCTCTGACTGTGGAGCAGGTACATCACATCATGGATGACAGAAGCAAAGTGAGACGCTCTCTCCTGCCATTACCAGTTGGTTTGAGGTTGCACTGTTGAGAATCTTTACGTTCTCTTTCCTGTGGTTGGTCTCTGGAATAGAACTTCCAGCTAGGGACACAATGTGTGAAAGGGACATGTGGCCCTTTCAACTTCTTTACTGGCTTTGATCAGTTGTTGCGGGGCATCCTGTTCCTAGCTGCAGTGGCAGTCATGCTCTATCTCGGCAGAGGCAGCACTCAGACAGCCACATAAGTAATTGCATGGCTACTAGGAAAGGGAAAACCCATCCTTGCGGTAGGGAGCAATCTCTATGGAACTTAGTATTATCACTGCATCTGTGTAATAAGGGGATGAGCTGGCAGCCCATGAGCCTGACTTTTGGAACCTGTGCAGTGGAGCAATTGGTCCCACTACAACAGTGGTTCTCAAAGACAGTCCGCTGCTTGTTCAGGGAAAGCCCCTGGCGGGCCAGGCCGGGCCGGTTTGTTTACTTGCTGCATCCGCAGGTTCGGCCGATCGCGGCTCCCACTGGCCGTGGTTCGCTGCTCCAGGCCAATGGGGGCTGCAGGAAGGGCGGCCAGCCCATCCCTCGGCCCGCACCGTTTTCCGCAGCCCCCATTGGCCTGGAACGGCGAACCGCGGCCAGCGGACGCGACAGGTAAACAAAGCGGCCCGGCCCAGCAGGGACTTTCCCTGAACAAGCGGCGGACCGGCTCTGAGAACCACTGCACTACATAGACTCATAGACTTTGAGGTCAGAAGGGACCATTATGATCATCTGGTCTGACCCCATACATAACAATATTCTTCATAGATTCATAGTTTCCAAGGCCAGAAGGGACTATTAAGATCATTAGTCTGACCTCTTGCATAACACAGGTCATAGAACTTCTCCCAAAGAATTTCTAGAGCATAACTTAGAAAAACAGCCAATTTTGATTTTAAAATTGCCAGTGATGGAGAGAGTACCACAACCCTTGGAAAATTGTTCCAATGGTTAATTACCCTCATTGTTGAATATTTACATATTATTTCCAGTCTGAATATTATAGCTTCAACTTCAACCCATTAGCTCATGTTATACCTTTCCCTGCTAGATTGAAGAGCACATAATCAAATATTGTTCCCCATGTAGGTACTTATAGACTATAACCCAGTCATCTCTTAACCTTCTTTGTGTTTAGGTAAATAGACTGAGCTCATTGAGTCTATCACTATAAGGCATGATTTCTAACCCTTTAATCATTCTCATGGCTCTTCTCTGAACCCTCTCAAATTTAACAACATCCTTCCTGGGAATGGGAGACGGATTTATCACTCGATGATTGCCTGTTCTATTTATTCCCTCTGAAGCACCTGGTATTGGCCACTGTCGGAAGACAGGACACTGGGCTAGATGGATCTTTGGTCTGACCCAGTATGGCCGCTTTTATTTCCTTGAATTTTAGACACAGAATGGATACAGTATTTCAGCAGGGGTCACACCTGTGCCAAATATAGAGCTAAAATAACCTTTATACTCCTACACAAAATCCCCCTGTTGTAGCCCAGTGGGCCAACTTACCTGTATTATATTCATTGCTTTGTTATTTTGCCTTATTATATTTAGTAGTAATGCAAGGAACCTACAGGCTTTTATCCTGTAAGATTTGGCTTTAGTAGATAGTGTGAGGCTTGAGGCCTATAACCTTTGGTATAGATAAACTTAAGTAACTTATAAGTTATAGGGAACTGAAAGTGGTATGCCAGAGGGGGAATTTTGTCCAGAATACTGACATCAGCCACCCACAGAACACAGCTGACCCCAGTACAGAACATAGCTGACAACAACATCTGGAAAGTTCTGGACAGAACCTCCGACCGCAAAGCTGCCATGACAGCAAATTGATGTGTATGCTAATAGGGTAACATCATACATATACTAACCTATAGAAAATGGACACCTGAAGGGGAGGAAATACAAATAAGGACCTCTATTGAATATGCATTGGTCATGGCAGCATCAGTGTAACCTACTATAAAAGTAACACCCCAGGGGCAGCAGAGAGGTTGGAGAAATGTAGACCTTGGGAGGGGCCAAAATGATGGCCACTGGGGAAGATGAGGACGATGACAGTGATGAGAAAGATAATGGTTAAGTATGAAAGATAAGGGTGTAAGTACGGATGTCCAAATGTACTTTCTGTATTATCTCTATCTGCTTTGTTAAGTTTAAGTGTGTGTATGATCTTTGCTAAATTATTAATAAATCATATATTTATATATAGAGAGAGAGTTCCTATAGTGTGAGTATTGCACCTGTGCACATCCCAAATGATATGATAATTTTACAGTAATCTTACTGGGCCTGATCTTGGGACAAGAACCTGTTAATCGTCAAGTTACAATTATATTTACCCAACTTTGGGTCAGGCTACACTGTTTATGTATCCCAGAATCTCATTAGCCCTTTTGGCCACAGTGTTGTGCTAGGTGCTTATGTTCAGCTGATTATCCACCATGACATCTAAATCTTTTTCAGAGTCACTGCTTCCTCAGGACACAGTCCCCCATCCTGTAAGTATGGCCTACAGTATTTGTTCCTAAATGTATACATTTACATTTAGCCATTTTAAAATAAATATTGTTCAGTTGCACCCAGTTTACCAAGTGATCCAGATCACTTTGCATCAGTAACCTCTCTTCTTCATTATTTACCAGTCCTCCAATTTTTGAGTAATCTGCAAACTTTATCAGTGATGATTTTATGTTATATTGCAGGTCATTGATAAAAATGTTAAATAGGATAGGGCCAAGAATTGATTGCTGTGGGACTCTACTGGAAACACAACCACTTAATGATGATTCCCTATTTATAATTACATTTTAAGAACCAACAGTTAGCATTAATTATATTACTCCCTTTAAATTCTTTATTAATAGAGTCCTTTATCAGGCATTCCATTATCTTGCATGAGATTTATGTTAGACTGACAGGCCTATAAGTACCTGGCTCATCCCCATTTACCCTTTTTAAATATTGGCACAATATAAGCTTGCTTTCAGTCTTCTGGAACTTCCAGTATTCCAAGGCTTCAAAATCAACATTAATCATAGAATCATAAGACTGGAAGAGACCTCAAGAGGTCATCTAGTCCAGTCCCCTGCACTCATGACAGGACTAAGTATTATAGACAGTCTCTGACAGGTGTTTGTTTAATCTCCATAACTGGAGATTTTTAAGAGCAGGTTAGACAATCTCCCTAGGCAATTTATTGCAGTGCTTAACCACCCTGACAGTTAGCAAGTTTTTCTTAATGTCAAACCTAAACCTCCCTTGCTGCAATTTCAGTCCATTGCTTCTTATCTTATCCTCAGAGGTTAAGAAGAACAATTTTTCTCTCCCCTCCTTGTAACAACCTTTTACATACTTGAAAACTGTTATCATGTCCCCTCTCAAACAAACCCAAACCCTTTATTCATTTTTGTTGATCTTCTCAGGACTTTCTCCAATTTGTCCATAACATTCCTGAAACGTGGCACCCAGAACTGGACACAATACTCCAGTTGATGCCTAATCACTGCAGAGTAGATCGGAACAATTACTTCTTGTGTCTTACTTACAACACTCTTGCTAATACATCCCAGAATGATGTTTGCTTTTTTTTTTTGTTTTTTTTGTTTTTTTGCAACAGTGTTACACTGTTGACTCATATTTAGCTTATGGTCCACCATGACCCCCAGATCCTTTTCCACAGGACTCCTTCCTAGGCAGTCATTTCCCATTTTTTATGTGTGCAAAGATTGTTCCTTCCTAAATGGAGTACTTTGCATTTGGCCTTATTGAATTTCATCCTATTTACTTGAGATCATTTCTCCAGTTTGTCCAGATCATTTTGAATTTTAATCCTATCCTCCAAAGTACTTGCAACCCCTCCCAGCTTGGTATCGTCTGCAAACTTTATAAGTGTACTCTCTGTGTCATTATCTAAATGATTGATGAAGATATTGAACAGAACAGGACCCAGAACTGATCCCTGCAGGACCCAATTTGTTATGTCCTTCCAGCATAATTGTGAACCACTGATAACTACTCTCTGGAAATGGTTTTCCAACCAGCTTTGCACCCACCTTATAGTAGCTCCATCTAGGTTGCATTTCCCTAGTTTGTTTATGAGAAGGTCATGCGAAACAGTATCAAAAGCTTTACTAAAGTCAAGATATGCCATGTCTACCGCTTCCCTCCCATCCACAAGGCTTGTTACCCTGTTAAAGAAAGCTACCAGGTTAGTTTGACATGATTTGTTTTTGGCAAATCCATGCTGACTGTTACTTATCACCTTAGTATCTTTTAGATGTTTGCAAATTGATTGCTTTATTATTTGCTCCATTATCTTTCCAGGTACAGAAGTTAAGCTGACTGGCCTGGAATTCCCCGGGTTCTCCTTATTTCCCTTTTTTTATAGTTGGGCACTATCTTTGTCCTTTTCCAGTCCTCTGGAATCTCTCCTGTCTTCCAAGACTTTTTGAAGATAATTGCTAATAGCTTAGATATCGCCTCAGTCAGCTCCTTGAGTATTCTAGGATACATTTCATCAGGCCCTGGTGACTTGAAGACATCTAACTTGTCTAAGTAATTTTTAATTTGTTCTTTTCCTACTTTAGCTTCTTATCTTACCTCATTTTCTCTGACATTATTATTGATATTTTTACCATTTCCATCTAGTAATGGACCAATACCATTGTTAGGATTCATTAGTTCCTAATATACTAAGAAACTCCTTATTATTCTTACCTCTGCTGGAGAAATATATACACCTCTACCTGGATATAACGCTGTTCTCGGGCGCCAAAAAATCTTACCGTGTTATATGTGAAACCGCGTTATATCAAACTTGCTTTGATCCACCGGACTGCACAGCCCCGCCCCTCCCAAGCACTGCTTTACCGCGTTATATCCGAATTCGTGTTATAACGGGTTGTGTTATTATGCTACCTTCATTTCTCCTCTAAACCAGGTCAGTTTTTTAACCAATATGGCCTTCTTTTTTGATTGTGGCTTTTTGGGGGTTTAGTAAAGTGTTCTTAAAGATTTCCCAATTATCAGTCACATTTTTTCTGATTATATCCTTCCATCCAGCTGATTTGGCTCCTAATTGTTTTCAGCTTGTGAAATTGACCCTTTTAAAGCACCAACTATATATATGACTGGTCTGGACTTTATTATATTTGCCATTTATAAATGTGATGATGTCATGGTCACTTATACCTAAGCTACCCTTAATTTTTAATATTGTGATCAGTTCTTCTTTATTTGTCAAGAGAAGATCTAAATTAGAATGTCCCCATGTTGGGTGCAACAATTTTTTGAGTTAGGAAATTGTCATCTATAATAAGAAATTCCAAGGATGTTTTTCTTAATGAAAAGAAACCTGTTTTCTTCCTAAAAAGAAAATAGAATTCTCTGTTCATTTTATTTTACAGGCAAAATTTATATTTATGCAAGCCAGTGAATTAGTCCCCAAGGCCTGTTATCAGTACAGTCTCCATGCATAACCAAGAGTTCAGTGGACACTCCTATTTTGATTCCAGTTCAACCATAAACTCACTTACAGTCACATGCCAGCCACCTGCTCTCCTTGAGTCTCTGTCAACCCAGCTGCAGAACTGGTTAAAAAAGGAAGATCTCAATGAAAACCAGATGTTGCATCTGATCTGAACTTTGCTGTGTAAATAAACTGTGCATTCTGTTCTGTCTATCTGCTTAATTATAATATATCAAACAGTCTCTTGTGGAAATGTTTTCATGGTGCATTTAGTAAAATAAAAGACTATTGCAGTGCTAATTCCCCCATGGCTATTACTGAAGAATTGGTTTTAAGTGCTATTCAAATCCTATGGATGAAACAGTGCTTGGATTCACCCACAACTGGTCTGTCCCACTCTATATTTCACCATAGGGTCCTTTACTTAAACAAGATGAGAATTTATGAAGATCAATGTCTTGATCACATAAAAGTAGGGAAGATCCAAGAGTGGAATCTGCAGCTCTGAATTTGGCCTAAACATATTTCAGTAAGGAGACTTGGGAGAGAATCACTGAGCAAGAAAAGAGATAAGTTAAAAATTGCTTAGACAAGTTACATGAAGACTGCAGGCCCTGATGAAATACATCCTAGAATACTTAAGGAACTGAGTGAGCCATTAGCTATTATCTTTGAAAACTCATGGAAAATGAGAGAGATTCCAGAGAATTGGAAGAGAACAAATATAGTGCCCATCTATAAAAAGGAGAATAAGGACAACCCAGGGAATTGCAGACCAGTCAGCTTAACTTCAGTACCTGGAAAGATAATGGACTAAAGAATCAAGTAATCAATTTGCAAACACCCCGAAGATAATAAGGTGATAAATAAGTCAGCATGGATTTGCAAGAACAAATCATGTCAAACCAGCCAAATAACTTTCAGTGACAAGGTAACAAGCCTTCTAGATAGGAGGGAAACAGTAGCATGGTATATCTTGACTTTAGTAAGGCTTTTGATACTGTCTCCCATGACTTTCTCATAAACAAACTAGGGAAATATAACCTAGATGGAGCTATTATAAAGTGGGTGCATAATTGGTTGAAAACTCCTCTCTAGGAACAGGTTATCAGTGGTTCACAGTCAAACTGGACGGGCCTATCAGGTGTGGTCCTGCAGGGATCAGTCCTGGGTTTGGTTCTGCTCAATATCTTCCATCTATGATTTATAATGGCATAGAGCGTACACTTAGAATGTTTGCAGATGATACCAAGATGGGAGGGATTACAAGTGCTTTGGAGAACAGGATTATAATTCAAAATGATCTGACAAACTGGAGAAATGGTCTGAAGGAACTAGGATAAAATTCAATAAGGACAAATGCAAAGTACTCCACATAGGAAGGAACAGTTAGTTGCACACATACAAAATGGGAAATGACCGCCTAGTAAGGAGTACTGTGGAAAGGGATCTGGGGGTTATAGTGAATCACAAGCTAAATATGAATCAACAGTGTAACACTTGCAAAAAAAGCAAACATCATTCTGGAATGTGTTACCAGGAGTGTTGTAAGCAAGACATGTGAACAGGTGCTGGAAAAATTTGTATAGTGGGGGTCAGTGGCGGATTAATCACTGGGCCAATGGGGCCCGTGCCCAGGGGACCTGGTCATTTGAGGCGCCTTGGTTAAATGGGCACCCCTGCACCTGAAACTGCTCCGCCCACCTGGTGCTTGTGCAGAGGAGTGGGATTAGGGCGTGGGGGCTTGCCCCGCTCCGCCTGCCCAGTGCTCCTGCTGTGGAGTGGGGTCAGGGTGTGGGGGCTTTTCCTGCTCCATCCACCCGGTGCTCCTGATAGGGAGGGCCGGGGGGGGGACACGACTGCAGGCACAAGGGGTGAGAAGGGACACCCACATACTCTGGCTAGGGCCCCACAAAACTGCAATCTGCCTCTGGTGGGAGTGCTGAGAGCCATTTAACCAAACTGTAAACCCTGTATATAATGGAAACCACCTCTAACCAGGAGGTGTGGTAGCACTCTTAGTTCCAGCACCTATGTACGTGAAGTAATTTTCCCACTCTACTGCGCATTGATAAGGCCTCAGCTCTAGGACTGTGTCCAGTTCTGGGTGCCTTCAGGAAAGATGTGGACAAATTGGAAAAAGTCCAGAGGAGAACAACAAAATGATTAAAGGTCTAGAACAGAGGTTCTTAACCTTTCTTTCTGAGGCCCCTCCCCAACATGCTATACAAACTCCAGGGCCCAGTGGGAGTGGGTGGAAGATCTTGGGGCTCTGGGCTTAAACAATGGGCTGGGGCTCAGGATTTCTTCCCTGCGGGTGTGGGGTTTGGGGGCACCAGGGCTTCTGCCCTGCAGGGCACCGGGGCTTGGGGCTCTGAACTTTCTGCCCTGGGCTCCAACCAGTATAATGCTGGCTCTGCTTTGTGGACCCCCTGAAACTGACTTGCAACCTCCAAGGGGGCCGCGGATTCCTGGTTGAGAACCACTGGTCTAGAGAACATGACCTATGAGAAAAGATTGAAAAAATTGGGTTTGTTTAGTCTGGAGAAGAAAAAACTGAGGATGCGGGACATAACAGTCTTCAAGTGCATAAGAGGTTGTTACAAGGAGGAGGGTGAAAAATTGTTCTTCTTAACCTCTGAGGATAGGACAAGAAGCAGTGGGCTAAAATTGCAGCAAGGGAGGTTTAGGTTGGACATTAGGAAAATCTTCCTAACTGTCATGGTGGTTAAGCACTGGAACAAATTGCCTAGGGAAGTTGTGGAATCTCTGTCATTGGAAGTTTTTAAGAACAGGTTAGACAAATACCTGTCAGGGATGGTCTAATTATTACATAGTCTTGCTTTGAGTGTAGGGGACTGGATTAGATGACCTATTGAGGTCCCTTCCAGTCCTACACTGCTCTGATTATATGACTATCAGTACGGAAGGAAGCAGGAGATGGGCTGGGGCAGACAGATACAGGTCTGAGGCATGATAGCAAGTAACCATTATAATAAAGCTGCTAGAATAAGATGATCAATGTTCTCCTTGATAGCAATGTTCTATTCCTTATGTGAGGTTGTTACCATCTCCCATTATCCCAGCTTCAGGCAGGGAGGGAACGGTGTCCCCTACAGACAGAACACTTGATTTGGTGCAGCGGAAGGTAATTAGTTTTCAGAGATGCATTTATCTGCTTTGGGTGCTGCTCCATCACAGATTTCCCAACCCCTTAGAATCAATGCTGTTTGCAGAGATCTCATGCACATTATGCCAGGTTAAATAATAAACACATAGTCCTTGTGATGGTTTTGGGGAGTCTGTATATATGACTTACGAATTATAGATGATCTTATGAAGTTATTAAGAAGCTGTTGCTATGAAAATTGCTCCATTATGAATGTCCCTCTGTACATGTTATCACCTGACATGACTTGTGCCACATCCTCCTAGGGCAGTGACCATGGAGGGGAGTTACATTACATTAACCTTATTACCTTAATTGTCCATTAAGGTAATGAACTCAGGCTTAGGAAATACAGCAATTTCAGCTTTCTTGTCTGAAGGGAGAGGAGCAGTGGAGATTGGAAATTTACCAGGAGTAGAACAAAGGAAGCTAGGTGACCAGTTAGGGGATTAAATAAGGACTCATGGAAGGAAAACCCTCAGAGAGAGAGAGAGGGGGGGGACTTTGGGCAGGAGAAAGCAAGGGCACAATCCAGCCAAACTCAGACTAGCAGAGCTTGGGAAGAAGGCTCCAGCTGCAGAACAAACTAAGCACTAGAGCAGAAGGACTCTGGACAACCCGAAGGCCCCTGACTCCAAACCAAAGAATGTTCTAGAGTGGTGGGGAAATTGAGGGTAGGGAAATGCATGAAGGGTTTATTATGTTTGTATGGATCTGTGTATTTCTTGTGTGATTAAGAGCAACAACACTGTAAAACCCTGTTCAAAGTGTCTGTGCAAGTTATATGCTACACCTACCATGTGCCACCAGAGAGAAAAATTAACCCAGAAGGCTCACACCTTTGGAGGGATTCTGGGAGACGGAGGGAAGACCTTAGAGGTGGGTGGTCAGGATGGTCCTCTTGGGCACCAACTTCAAGGGGGGGTTCAAATCAACAGATGGGGGGTACCACATTGCTTGGCACTTTTCTTTTCACATGGTCAGTCTGCCCAGCCATGATCTTTCTTTCACTGGCCCTGGCTACAGGAGGAGTCTGAGGAATCAGCATTAGTTACAGAGGCTGGGCAGTGGACTGCCTGGTTACAGCGCTAGGGAGGGGATATTACACAGGGCCTCTGCCCTTTGAGTATGCCTAAGGACTCCATGACAGGGGCAGTGCCTGGGCTCTGCTCCTACCCCACAGGCTTAAAACGCATGGGGATCCAGAGGCTGGATTCCCCCCAAAGCAAACTCATGGGCTGCAAGCAGGGAGAGTCTGACCAGCTCTGAGGTAATCCCAAATACACATTTTACACAACAATATGGTAGAGTGAGTAATTTATGCCACAGCCCTGAAGAGGCTACTCAATGGCCATCCTGGCTCTGTGGCTGACTTAGTGTGCTCTCCTGCCTGAGTCAGAGAGTGGATATGTGACACTATTTTTCACTCCCCTTTTTCTCCAGCATAACCAGCTGCTGCCCACAGTTCTTACATTCCTTTCCACTGGGCTGGTTGAGGATTTGGAGAGAGTTAGTGGGATGGTTATTCCAGCCTCCCCCCCCCCCCGAAACTTTTAAAAAATCATTTTATATAAAAAATGTGGTGAGGGGGACACAGCACCTCTTGCCTTCAAGCACTCAAGCGCAGAGCTGGTCTCCATACTTCGTTTTCAATACGTAAGAAAGTTCTGCAAGACACAGTTGTCCAAATAGGTGATCACGGGGCTTCCGGAGTCTGGAACACTTTGTGTACATTAGTGTGAATTTAAACCCATATACAGTGCTATAAATGTTGATGGGTGAATCTTCACAACACTTCCTGAGAGGTAAATAACGATCCTCTCCATTCTACAGAGAAGACAGCTAATCAAACAGGTTATGTGACTTGCCCAAGAAGGCTAAAGAGAATCCATGAGCTGCCCCACCTTCTGGTCAGGATTCACATGGGTTACTCAGCAGAGGAACACAAATGCCAGCCCTGAATGTCTGGCATGAGGGCATGAGCCATCTGTGATTTTTATGGGGAAAATCAGTGACAAACTTTCAAACCAACTTTTTTTGCAGGTCCTAAATGCTGGCACTGGGCTGGCAATTGGGAGACTAAAATATGTGGGTTGTTTTACACAAATCATTCAGTCAGCCATTAGGGCAGATTTTTAAAAGTATAGGTCTAAAATGCATTTTTAAAAAATATGTGATGTCTTAACGCCGAATTGGAGTTGGAGCAAAACATGTTTTCTTTATTTAAAATGTAATTTTTATGGCTGCATTAGACTCGGAGCCAGAACAAACATTTTTAACTGCTGAGGTTTTACAGCCACTCTTGGGTTAGGAAAAAAGCTGAAAAAATATTCTGCCTGGCTGGGCTGGCTTCTTTAATGCTTATTTTAAAATGCAAACAAAATTTGGAACCTGGGCAATAGTTCATCTAAGTGGAAGAAACACCTTTAATTTTACTCTAGTTTGCAACAGCATGTCCAGAACATGTAACAACTTTGCTCAATTTAGAGAGGAAGAAAGATCTTGTGGGTAAGGCACTGTGCTAGCACTCAAGCATAGAGCTGGGCAAAAAAAAATTGGATTAATAGTTTAGTCCAGGGTTTCTCAAACAGGAGTCGCCGCTTGTGTAGGGAAAGCCCCTGACGGGCCGGGCCGGTTTGTTTACCTGCCCCGTCCGCAAGTCCGGCCGAGCGCGGCTCCCACTGGCCACGGGTTGCTGCTCCAGGCCAATGGGAGCTGCTGGAAGTGGCGGACAGTAAGTCCCTTGGCCCAAAGCACCGGCCCGGCCCATCAGGGGCTTTCCCTACACAAGCAGCGACCCCTGTTTGAGAAACCCTGGTTTAGTCATTGGAAAATACAGTTTTGGCTGACCTGGAATTAATCACAAATTTGACCCAAATTGTGGAATAGTTTTGGCCATTGTTTTTAATTCAGGTGCTGTTAGACCATAGTTAAACTGTTTTGGGCTACACAGATCAGAAGATGGGATGTCTGCAGATCCCACCCCCTCCTGCATCTATCATGGGGTGATTTGTTAATAAGAATGAGATGTAACACACACATATTTATTATGTCACTAGTCAGTAAACTAGACAAGGACCTCTTCAGAGAATAAACAACATAAGCAAGACACACTCGGTTGTTAACAGTTACCAGAACGTGAAGCTCAGAGCCCTTAACCTATGGATGTAAAACAGGGGAAAATCACAATGGGTATGTGATAGACCCAGGCCAGTTGGGTACAGCAGAATAGCAGAAGGCAGATATACTGGCCACTGGATTAACAGTTTTCTGTTCCCTGACTGACCAGAGCAGGGGCTGCTCCAGGCTAATGAGAACACCTGACTCCAATTAACCTGCAAAGAGTCAGGTGAGGCCATTAAGCTAATGTGACCACCTGACTCTAATTAAGGCCCCGCTGATACTATAAAACGGGTTCACTCCAGTCAGGCAGAGGAGAGGAAGTGTAGCTGAAGGACTGGTTAATGAAGACCCTCAAGTTATTGATAAGGGAGACCTAAGGTAAGGGAGAAGCAGGAGAGCTGTGGGGAAGTGGCCCAGGGAAATGTAGCAACTCTGGCAGTGAAAGGTTGGCTGCCAACAGCTGCTACCATTAGGGTCCCAGGGCTGGAACCCGGAGTAGAGGGCGAGCCCGGGTTCCCACCACTACAGGAACACCTCCTGGGATGGGAAGTCAGGCCCCTGTCAGGACAGGAGGCTAAACTGTTCTAAAACAAGCCCTAGGGACAACAGAGACTGTGGGAATTCTCTCACCAACCTCCTTGCTGGCTTATGATGAAAAGGGCTCAGTAGACTGTAACCCTGGCCCTAGAGAGAGAAGGGCTACATGGAGGGTCACAGAGAGCCACTGAGGCTAGCATATACCGCCTAGAAGCGCAGGACCCACGGGGACAAGGTCAGAGCTCTGCCATAGGTATTACAATACCATATCCTGAAGACAGGGACACAATGACAAAAACTCAAGATACTGACAGGCATAGTAGTGAAAATCAGGGACGCTGGACACCAAACAGGAACTCAGGGACTGGGTATTCTTCTACCTCTGGACAGGTCCTCTGGGCAGGTCTTCTCCCCTTGGGTCGATCTTCTCCCTCAAGTAGGTCTTCAGTGCTTGCTCACGCAGTCTCTGCTTGACTTCGTAGTCCAGTGCAAGTATGCGCTCACTAATAGTGTGTAGCAGTTGAGTGCAAGTATGTTAACAGAGACAAGAATCCAAAGTCCTATGAGTCCTGGTCTCTCTGGGGCTCCTGGCAGCTAGCTGAACTGTGTGGGACAATGGCTGCCACTCAGATGGACAGCGCTGAGTGACAGGCGTGCCACTCACTAAATAACCTGCAGTTGCTAGGCAGATTATGGCTGTCACATGACTCTAACTGCCCTGACTTTTCCCCTCCTTAATTTGAAAAAGGCTGAAAGGGCACTAAATCATCTGAGGAGAAGGGTATCCGAGGTGGAGGCTTAGCTGTCCTTTTACAAATCCAAGATGGACATTACATAAAACAGGTCAGAAACAGATTTTACCCAACAGTGCCATTCACAAAATGGAGGGATGGAGGAGTCACCTCATTTATAACTGTTAGCCCAGTGGCTAGGACACTAGGTAGGAGACCCAGGTACAATTCCTCTTTCTGTGTTATCTGGAGCAAGGACTTTGAAGCTGGGTTTCCCATAGTGCAGAACCGTGCCCTAGCCACTGGGATATTCTGGTGTGGAGCTTTCTCCGTCGCTCTTGCTGAAGCTATTTCACTCTGTATAAATAATGCGATGGTCATTGGAGTAGGGACATAAACGTGGGGCTCCCTTGTTCCAGGTAGCCTAGACTAAATGTTATAAGGGAGCTGCCACCACTACCTCCTTCTCCGTCTGGCTGTTTTGTGGATCTAGCCTTTCATTTCCTTTGCTTTTATGTCAAAAGGCGGCTTTCCCCCCACCCTTTTTGAAACTGCCAGCAAACTGAAAAATCAGTTATTCCCCCAGCTGTACTCCAGAGATCTAGGTTCAATTCCTGGCTCTGCAACAGACTTCCATGTGTAACTCTGGACAAGCCATTTAACTTCTTGGTGCCAGAGTGCCTCATGTGTAAAATGTGGTTGCTAATACTCCCTTCCTTGGATCAGAATGCAATACCTTACCATTTTGGTGTGCTTACTTTTCCTTTCCAATTACCATGTTTAAAAACTTACATCATGACTGTCTAGTTGCTGGAAGTGTGGAAGGCTTGTCTACATGGTGTAGCACTGTGCACTAGAGGGGTGTGAATTCTTAAGCACATCAATCTGCGGTTGACCTATGTAGCCTCTGCTGGTGTGCACTAAAAGTTCCCTAGTGCATGTTAACATAGTAGTGTTAGAAACGGGACTACATTAATGTGCACTAGGAAACTTTTAATGCACGTCAGTAGGGACTACATGGGCCATTTAGCATGCCGGTGTGCTTGAGAATTTCACACCTCTAGTGTACATTGCTGGTCTGTGGAGACAAACCCTAAGTGGCTAAAACCATTGAAGAATTAGTGGTGAAATGGACATGATTTCAACATTAGTGGTGCTGAAAGCAAAGGTGAGCTGTGAAGCGACATGTTAGAATGTGATTTCTTTGGGACAGGGATTGTGATGTCTCCATTGCTTAGTGCATTGTCAGAACCAAACAACTAATAAAACAGCACACAACTTTGATTTTGGGATGCCACATTTTCAAAAAAGGCCTTTAAAAATTTCTGCCAATAATTTTTATTTTTCACGATCAGATTTTTGCACAGTGGGTACAAACTGAACCAGCACAACACCACTGAAGAAATACTTCTTAACATAAGTAAAATGAGCGCACCAGACCCTTTGTTTATGATGCACAGATCAAGTAGTCTACTCAATTTGCATACAGATCGGAGGGGGGAATTAACCCCAAATTTATTTTAATCCCTTTCTCTTTAATCTGGTACTATACTTCCCTTCTAATTTCAAGGCTTCTCCTGCAGGTTTTTACTCTGACTGGCTATAAATCAGAATCCAAGCATCTGCTTCCAAACAAAGTCCAATGCCTTTGTATGATGTTGTCTGATGTTTGATTTTTTTATGTCAGGTTACAGAGCTACCAGCACCTCCTCAGAAATGTTAGCTTTCCTGCACTTGGTGCTTTGGGCTGTAAAACAATGGCAAAGTGGTTGCTTATGCTTATTCATGTCTTTGTCTTTGCACTTACATTTATTATTTACAGTATTTACTTAGATTATTTATTTACAAAACAGTTGGTTTTAAGGTGGGTTGAAATTTGTCTGTCTACACTGTTTTTAATGGAAATTGGCTTTTCGACTAAATGAAGGTTTTCATGGTGTTGGCTTTCCTCCAAAAATGTCAACCTTTTCATTGCAAACCCCAAAAGCTGACAATCAAAATGTTGATTGGTTTTGGTTTTTCTGACAAAAAATTGAAATTTTCCATGGGGGACTGTAGTGAGTCGGTGTGGCTCCCCTCCTGCCCAGAAGAGGGAGCCCACGTGCAGGCACCAGAGTGGGTGGGACCACCACCCCCTGTCCCCGCCCCCCGGAAGTCAAGGGGCGGGACAGGAAGTATAAAGGCCAGCCGCCAGAGCTCAGTCGGCGGCCAGCCACCACAGGGAGCAGACGTGCGGCCGGGAGCTCCCGGCCAGGAGACCGTCGAAGACCCTAGCTGGCCTGAGCTACCCCGGGCCCGCTACGAGGAGGAGCCGCCGGAGCCCGTTCACGCCCGCTACTGGGAGAATCCCTGGGAACCGAACCCCACTAACCCTGAGGGTGAGACTGGACCTGAACCCCTTCGCCCCTGCTGCTATCCAGAGGAGCCGCCTGAGGACCATTGGCCGGACTTCCCGGCAGAGCTACCAGACTTGCCGCCGAGCCCGGGCAGAGAGGAACCCATGCAGGTGGACTGGCCCGATCCCGGCGCAACGACCGAGGTAGGCTTTGAGGGGGATCACGGAAGTAGCCCGGGGGTAGCCGACCCCGGTCCGGCTGCAACTGAGTGTGAGCCTATGTCAGTGTGTTGCGGTCTGGATACCCCACTGACCAGCAGCGGCAGCAACCGCTGTTAGGGCCCCGGGCTGGAACGCAGTGGAGTGGGTGGGCCTGCGTTCCCCCCTGCCACCCTCCGCACGGGTGGCAGGCTTCCCCCTCACCCAACGCTCGGCTACAGAAAGCCTGGGCTTTGAACTATTTGCTCGCTCAGCCCCTGCAACAAGGGCCTGAGCCTAACTGTGTTTGCCCCGCCCTGATCCAGGGCCTGGGCTTTGAACTATTTGCCCGCTCAGCCCCAGCAAGCAAGGGTCTGAGCTAACTGTGTTTGCCCCGCCCTGATCCAGGGCCTGGGCTCCTGAGCTTTAACTGTGGTTGCTCCGACTCTGCACCAAAGAGCCGGAGTCTCGGGACTAACTGACTGCTTGTACCCACAGTAGTGAGTCGGTGTGGCTCCCCTCCTGCCCGGAAGGGTCGAGCCCCGGCTAGGACGTACTACAGGGACAAATCTTTGTTTTTCTGAATGTCTTGAATTATGTAGTTTTTGTTAGGTTATGTTGTAAAACTGCTGGGTTAAGCCCTGAGAAGTCTTGAAAATCTGCAGCTTCCATTGCCGGCAATGAGGAGTGCTCTGCATCTTTCAGGATGCACAGTGCCTGTGGTGTATACTGTAGCCTATTAGCCATTTTTTCTCATGAGATTTTCTCCCATGCCTCCATCCCTCTCTGTGATGTGTGAGTGCTGTTGATTTCCTGGGATTGTTTGAGGTTAGGGCTACTGCTTCTCATTCACTCTTTAAATCCACACAGAAGATTTGTTTTCCTCTGCTTTCAATCTTTAGCTTGGCATTGTGGAATGCATGCTAAAATCATTGCACATCTTTTGTAAAGTACCTTGAGATATCTTGGCATAATGAGGTGCCAGACAACTTCAGTTTTGCTGTTGTTAGCAACACAGCTGTGTGGAAGTTATCAATTCACAAGTATTTGCATGAGAAAACAGATATTCTCAGGAGTTTATAGGAATTTGTACATGGGATGAAAGTTCACTAAATAAAGAAACCGAAATTAGAAGAAGAAATGACCCGTCAGATATTCATGTCCATCCTCAGACAAACACGTCCTCTAGTGTTTGGTCTAATGATATTTTTAAGTGTCTCAAATGATGTGGCTTCCCTTGGAGAGACTATTGCGCACACTAAAACTCCTCCCTGTTAGACTGGAGGTTTTATCATCTAAATTAAGACAGCGATGAGAAAAATTGCAACAAACACTGGGTTGTGGCGGGAGGGAGAGTGAGGGTGATGAAAATAAGATCCCAAAGCAATTTAGGTGAGTAGCTCCTGAATCTTGAGGGTTTCAGAGTGTGTTTTCTACACTTAATGCTGAGGAAATAGGCCTCAGGGAAGAAGTGTGTCTGAGGATGGTCTTTAAGGGTGAGCGGGTGGAGGCCCAACGGAAGGAGCCAGGGATTCCAGGCACAGCAGGCTACATGGTTGAGGGTACAGAGACAGGCGTCTGAGAAAGCAATAAAGGAGGTGACCAGGCATACAGATTGGGCTGAGTTAAAGGAATGGAGAGAGTGAGTAAAATGTGTTCTCCACAACCTGGAATATGGGGGGCTTTGTCTGGCCAGCTGGAAGAAAGGGATTATGGCCTTTTTAAGAGTTCCTCCACCTCCCTCGGGTTGAGGGGCGTGGCAGGGATGGTATCATTGAAGTGGGGTACTGGTGGATATCTATTTTTCATGGATGTGAGGGAGAGAATTGTTAACTATTTGGGAAACCAGATGGGGGGAAGCATCCAAGTTAATTGCTGGCTCTCCTGGCAGCAGGTGACTAGGGTAGATCAGCATTCAGTAGAAAGTCGGGTTCCCTGATAAACCAGAGCTGGAAGTGGACTAAGGGAAGGCATCCCCTAAAGAATCAGAGGAATGGGGGTCGGGGTTTCTAATGTCTGGAACAGCAAGTAGACCTCAGCCCCTTTACCCTCATATGAAATGAGGGCAGTGGGGTCCCAGCAATGGGCTGGGATCAGGTTTGGAGTGGGAGCAGGCTGACCACAGCCCTTGGATAGGTAGAAACCATTAAGGAAGGAACAGTGACCTGCATGATATAATTTATTGCAAGATAGTTCCCAGGTGAGTTAAGTTATGAAGTTGCAGCTGTCTTTCTCCCTGCACAGCCAGGATAAAGAGAGTGAGGCAAGGGCTTCGTTGTGCAGGGTCTTAACAGCAAGGAGGAGAAGCTTGAATTTTATAAAGATGGAGACAGGAAGCCAGGGAGAGGATTTGCAGAGGGACTGAACATAATCAGAGCAGCAATGGTTGAGGATGAGTGGGTGGCAGGAGAGACCAGAAATGATCCAAGGTCTGAACCAAGGGTTTCAAAAGGAATGAGGAGGGAGGGAGGGATAGTTTGTGGAGATGCTGTAGATAGTTTTGTTGTTGTTTTTTTTTTTTTTTTTAAGAAGGGCAGGATTTATAGACAGTGTCAGAGGGGAAAAGAAGGAGAATAAAGAGTTAAAATGAAGGCCAAGGATGTGAGCTGGTGGGATGGGGTGACGTACTGTCAGAGCTACATCTGAGTGTTGTCTCCTTTGCAGCTTAAGTGCCAGAGCTGCTCAGTTTTGCTTGATGGTTCTCACACCTATACTGCTCATGAGACAACACTTTTATAACACCAGATGTAACCCAGATGGTACACATTAATTTATATATCGATGCTGGAAAATACGTATATACTTCCCATTTGAAATCTTTTAAGCGTGATCTTTATATTCATTTGAAAATTGTTCAGTTTTTACTCCAGCCATAAGACAGCCCAAATATGGCTTCCAGGCAAATGAACATTTATCTGCTCTATTCTGTATGGTTCCAGGTTTCTGTGAGACCATATTCAAAGGTGTACACGCATTTCATTTTAGAAATAATTCTGACTATCGTAACATGTTACTGTCAAATGTCCATTATTATGCTGAATGGAAACATTGATGAGACAAATTTAGAACATCTTTCATCTCATTCTCAGTATTAACAACTGTTCCATAGACTTGCCAACAGACCCACTTGTGCGACAAAGCAGAATGCCTTGATTTAATTATTTTCCTCAAGTTTCAAACTTGATTTAATAAGCAATAGTAACTAAGGAAGGACAGCACCCAAATGGTTAATCAGGCAATCCAACTCACCTGGCAGAGCAGACAGAAAAGCTCAGGCATTCATTAGTACAGTAAATTATATATTGTAAGCATTGGTGCTTTGTCAGAATTTAGTATCACTGCTAAAATGTGGAGGAGAAACAAAGTATATAGATATGCATGATTCAGAGTATTCAGCACCAAACTTGCCTCTTTAGGTTGTTATATAGTCATAATTCCTGTAGTATCTCAGCATCTATCAAATATTTATGGATTTATCGTCAAAACACCCTCTTGAGGGGTGGTATTTGAATGTTACAGAAGGGAAACTGAGGCACAGAGACTGAGGGTACATCTACACTACAGCGGGGAGTCGATTTAAGATACGCAAATTCAGCTACGTGAATAGCGTAGCTGAATTCGACTTATCGCAGCCGACTTACCCCGTTGTGAGGACGGCGGCAAAATCGACTTCTGCGGCTTTCTGTCGGCGGCGCTTACTACCACCTCCGCTGGTGGAGTTAGAGCGCCGATTTGGGGATCGATTGTCGCGTCCTGACAGGAGGCGATAAATCGATCCCTGAGAGGTCGATTTCTACCCGCCGATTCAGGCGGGTAGTATAGACCTAGCCTAAGTCACTTGTCCAAACTCACACAAGATGGAGCTAGGAACTGAACCCAGATTTTCAGTCCATTGTCCTAAAACAAGCGCATCCTTCCTCTCTAGCATTACCTATTCAGCCACAATCTGTGTTGTATGGCACTGCTGACCCACTAGGGGCATACATTATGGGGTGCTTGGTGGATATCCTTGCTTGGCCAGACCAGTGTGGAGGCAAAGAGTAAGAAGCCCTCCATGGTGCACCTATGTGCAAGTGCATATCATGATAAACATCCCATGTGTTTCCCCCCGCAGTACACAGACGGGCTGCTTTCTCCTGTTGCTCTGGAAGCAAGCTGGCAATATGGAAGAGGAAAAATGCAGGGAGGAGGCATCATTGGAGTAAATAACGTAATAGTAGTCTCAAAAATAATTAGCTATGTATAGGATAACATGTCCTTCCTCAATTACAGTAGTTAGGATTAAAAATATATATATGGCATGTCCCCCCTCCCCCCTTCATACTTCAGGACACAAGACAACTCCTGATTGCCAAGGCCTAGGAAGAATGTTCTCCCAAAGACATATTATTCCATAATTATCCAGTATAATGGTACTATATCCCCCTCTGAAGCATTGCTATTGGTCGCAGTCAGACAGGATGCAGGGTTAGATGGATCACTGGGATGATTAGATATGATGATTTTTCTTTCCATATCATGTCCCTCCCCTAGCATCTCCTCAAAGCTATAATTAACTCTTTCCCCCATAAGTCAGTTCACCCAAGCGCCTGATATTCATGTTTTCTCTCCTCTGAGCTCTCTCCAATTTTCAGTGTTGCCAGCTCTCAGGATTTTGTCATGAGTCTCATGATAATTAATGTTTTCTTTAAAGTCCCAGCTCCTGGAGTCAAGTGGATATGTGATGATTTCAGCTTTCAGTCTTACTTTTTCTTGAAGTTTCTAGCCCCCATGGCTGTGGAGAAAGCTTCAAAATGTGATCCCACTGCACCCTAAAGGCTCAAAAAGCAAATAAAAAACACCAAATCTATAATTATTACATAATCTCATCATTTTTGGCAAGCCTGACTTGTGATTTTTGAACATTTGGGGTTGGCAATACTGAATTTGTCATATATAATATCTGTCACATCTTTTGGCAATGTGGTGTCCAAATCCAACACAATATTCCAGATGCAATTACACCTGAACCATAAACCAAGAACAATTACTTCTCTGCTCCATGGGTGCCCATCAGCAGGAGATGAGCACACACAGTCTCCTGCAGTGGTAACGGTGCACATTTCATTCTGTATGCCTGTAGGGCCAATAGTTATAAAGCCAATGTGATTCAGTACTGTCTCATAATCCCTGTCCAATGCATGGGAAATAAACATTCTAGTGTTGCACCGATGTTTGTTTGATAAATGCCTCTAGCATTTATTTAGCAGCAGAGGCCACTCGCCTGTGCCAATGTTCTGTTCCATTGACAATGCCTTTTAATTATCTTGTTTTTTAAATAAACAAGACAAGATAATTAAGAGATAATGTCAATGAATTAGAATAGGTGGTGGATCCCGCACCCAAGGTGACTTCAATATCTTGACCAGCCTGCTTGACTCCTGTGCCTGATTTAAGTCCCATCTCCAGGCAGAAAACAAACAAACAAAAAATAGCTCCTATTTTCATGTATAGAGAGCATCACCGGCACAGCATAGACAAGCCTTTTCAAATGTGTAAGCCAGCACAGCTTGGCTGAAAGGAACTTACAAACAGATCTTTTCTTGTTTGTATTTTACTTTTCTGAATTAGTCCCCTGGGGAGGACCATTTCAGCTCTGGAACGTGAACTGAAAAAGTGGTGAGAGGGCTTTGGAGAAGGAGAGGGAGGGCTCCTGGTGCTCAGGAGAGGGGAAGTGGTTTTAAACATTCAGCCTAGAATGGGGGGAAATGCGAAGTCGGCTGCTTGCTGCTGCTTTTGGCAAATGGGAAGTTGTGCCCAGAGAGGAAAAGGACTTGTCCCACTAACCTTCCCATAAAGTGACAGGCAGCTGAGAGACTCCTGCCATCCCATAGGCCAATCAGCTAGGCAGAAAGCACAAAGCTAAATGGAGGAGGATAAAGCACAGGAATAAGAGTAAACTGCTATTTGGAAATAATAGCAGAGCATGGTAAGGTAGATTCACTGTTAAGAATGACTGGACTGGAAAAGAGGAGTGGTCCATTCAGTTCATCATCTTGTCCCCCCCCCGCACCATTCTGCAAAACATTCTTACAAAACTAATTGAACCCCCAAATTCCTGACCAGCTCTAGGCACCAATACTGTGATGTTCAGGTTCATCATTTGGGTTTGTTTCCTTGAGATGCAAATCACAGTCAGGTGGTGTTCATAAACTACAACAGAATTGTGCCACCAGGACGAAAGCCTTCATAAACAAACACTTGCTTTCTGTGATGTTTAATGAAGTGGGCACTTCCATGGTGTGCTTGACTCCTGCTTTGCATTTTGTAGTCATTTGCAGGCACAGACACAGGCTCATTTGGTTCACAGTAACTTTCTCTGTTCTCGCCCCCAGGACCTTTTCTTGAACAATAGAGGCACTGAGTTTTAAAATAAGTGCTGAACACCTGATCAATTAACTATCAGAAAGAAACAAAAAAGACAAATAAAATAAGAGCCTATTTGCATCTGATTTGCATTATCCTTGAGAACACTGACTCCATTTATATTTAATTCCTCCCTAATACTATTCAGATTGCAAACTGTAACCTTGCTGAACATTCACAGCTGTGTTTCATTGTTCATTTAATCATCTCAGGTGGTACTGCAGACTAGTAGGGACCCCTGCTAGTACAGTTTTCCCCACGGGTCAACGAGAGTTACTGGCACCCTGCAAGAGGAAAAGAGGGCACCAGGATTTTAGGAAAGGGTCAAAGAAAATATCATCAAGTGCAACAATATACATGGGAGAATTTTCACTTCAGAATCTGTTTGCAAACATAGTTTTCCCTCTGTATGCTGCTTTTATGCTACTTAGAAGGGTTACACAAATCAGATCATTTTGGTAGCTCAACTCTGACTTCTGCTGATGTCTGTGATTCTCTGTAGGAAATCATGTGGCAAGTCCGTGGCAAGACTATCATGGTTGTCTCCTCCCTTTAGTCTGTATTCAGTTTTTTGCTTGCAGTTTAGTTTGTCTCCTCTCTTCTCCATCTCTGCATCGCTTATTTCATCCTATATATTTGCAAAATACTGTTGCTTGTCTTTCTCTGTTCTTCTTTTCTTGACAGTAACAAACATAGTAGTGCCAAGTTCAAGCACAGATCTGCTTCATGCCTGGAAGCCATTTCATAGTGAAAATAAGTCCTAATCAATTTCACTCTGATACTATGCCACATATTAAGTATTTTTGTCCTTATACATGATGTCTTGTTGATACCCTGGACCTGGACAAAGTGCAGGAAGTGAGCTACTGAGCAGTGAATGTAATGGTGGCACAAGAAATTTGCATGGTAGACTCACAACACTAGAATTGCCTTTGAGTAAAGGTAAGTGGTGAATGTCATTGGGGTGTGACACACAGATGTACTGGTAAGAGATTGTTTGTTTGTTTTTTAAGATGGTTCAGGGTTACAAAACATTAATACTCCTCTCCAGCATTTCTGCCGCCCCAAACAAAAAAAAAAAGCCGCGATTGGCGGCGGCAGTTCAGCGGCAGGTCCTTCGCTCCTAGAGGGAGTGAGGGACCTGCCACCCCCGAATTGCTGCAGGTGCCGCCCCTCTCCCTTGGCCGCCCCAAGCACCTGCTTGTAAAGCTGGTGCCTGGAGCCGGCCCTGCATGTGACAGCGTTCAATATCCATGAACAACTGTTAAAGTGAGAAATCCAAGGCATCCACAACTTTAACATCAGAACCTCATTGTAAATATTTAATATTCAAACTGTTGTGATTGGACACAGAAATCATTTGGCATGGTTCTGTTTCCTGACTGGATATGTCAAACTCTTGTAATGAAGTTTCTGGTGTGAATACTCAGGATTAAGACTTCACATTTGCTTTTAAGGAATATTCTGCAAAATTTGTTTAAAGTTTATTGTACCTGCAAACATCTCTGCTAGTAAAATCATTTACAATAGAATATTTGCTGAAAGCAAACACGAGGGGTACTCACACTTTCCAAGCTAATTTGTTTAAAAATTGAAACCAATATTAATGGGAAATATTTTGAAATAGTCACCCAGATGTACTGTGTAATCATAACCCATTGACAGACAAGAATAGCAAACTCAGTAGCTCTGGTCTGAAGCTTTTATTCTCATTCTTCAATTAGTTTTTTCCCCACTTCGTCTGGCAGGCAAAATCACTCCAAAAAACAATCTCTCATATGCTAAGGGGGTGGCCACTATAAAACTGACCATGAATTAATAAATAAATAATTTTAAAATCTCCCCTTAGGCAGCACATTTACTGATTTTAATGCTGGAAGTGTGGGTTAAGTGCAGTGTGACAAACTGTACTGGCTGTTGCAAATGCAGCTGTTCGTTTTGATCAACAGCAAAACATTTGCTTTGGAATCTAGAGGCTCCAGTCCCAGTTGGAGCAGCAACCTTTCCCCTATAATTAATTTTTGTGTGCTGCAGTCCATTAGAGAAGAGAGTGACAGCCTCTGGACACAGATTACTGTCTTATGTATAGCCCAAAGGAACATTATGGTCTTAATTAAAGGTGGATTGGTATGTCAACCATGGCAATAGCTTAAACCTCTTTAATACTGTCAGTATCTCACCACCTTAAGAGAATTCTGGTAGCACGCAAACTAAGTAATTTAAAGGCAGCTCATGTTCTCTGTAAGTTTTGCAGGACCGCTACTGGGAATACTTGATAATTTATGAAGGCTTACACCACCAAATTAATTACATTTTCCTGATGCCACATGTCTTTTTTTTTTTTTTAATACAAGCTAGCTCTGAATTATAAGTAACAATATTGTTTTTGTTCATTCCTTCACTACTAGAGACAGTTTTCTAATAACACCAGTGGAATTCAGTTGCTGTATTTCAGAAGGGTCATTTATTATAGCATCACTATAGTTAAGGCTGTGTGTGCTCTTCAGTTGTACATATTACTGAACCTTCAGCATGGAATTGATTTTGGGGGGGGTATTTTTAACATAGTTTGCAAAAATCAGTTTGCCTGGGTTTAACTTACATATGCTCATCACAGCCATCGCAGTTATGGTAAGAAAAGGGTTTATATTCATGAACTTTCCAATAAAACATTATTTCATCAGGAAATAATCAAATCTGAAGCTTTTCATAGAATTGTAGAACTGGAGGGGACCTTGAGAGGTCATCTAGTCCAGTACCCTACACTCAGGGACAGGACTAAGTATTAGGCCATCCCTGACAGGTGTTTCTCTAACCTGCTCTTAAAAATCTCCAATGATGGAGATTCCACAACCTCCTTAGGCAATTTATTCCAATGCCCAACCACTATGACAGCTAGGAAGTTTTTCCTAATGTCCAACCTACATCTCACTTATTGCAATTTAATCTGATTGCTTCTTGTCCTATCCTCAGAGGTTAACAAGAATATTTTTTTCTCCCTCCTCATAACAAGCATTAATGTCCTTGAAAACTGTTGTCCCCTCTCTGTCTTCTCTTCTCCAGCCAAAACATACCCAATTTTTTTCAATCTTCCCTCATAGGTTATGTTTTCAAGACCTTTAATCATTTTTATTGCTCTTGTCTGGACTTTCTCCAATTTGTCCATATCTTTCCTGAAATGTGGCACCCAGAACTGGACCCAATATTCTAGTTGAGGCCTAATCAGCATGGAATAGAGTGGAAGAATTACTTCTTATGTCTTGCTTACAGCACTCCTGCTGATGTTTGCTTTTTTTGCAACAGTGTTGTACTGTTGACTCATCTTTAGCTTGTGATCCACTATAACCCCCGGGATCCCTTACCGCAGTACTCCTTCCTAGGCAGTTACTTCCCATTTTGTATGTGTGCAACTGATTGTTCTTTCCTGTATGTACTACTTTGCATTTATCCTTATTGAATTTCATCCTATTTACTTCAGACCACTTCTCTAGTTTGTCCAGATCATTTTGAATTTTAATCCTATCCGCTGAAGCACTTGGAACCCTTCCCAGCTTGGTATTGTCCACAAACTTTGTAAGTGTACTCTCTGTACCATTATCTAAACCATTGATGAAGATATTGAACAGAACCAGACCCAGGACTGATCCCTGCAGGACCGCACTCAATATGCCCTTCAAACTTGACTGTGAACCGCTTATAACTACTCTTTGGGAACATTTTTTTCAACCAGTTATGCACCCACCATATAGTAGCTCCATCTATGTTCTATTTCCCTAGTTTGTTTATGAGAAGGTCATGGAAGACAGTATCAAAAGCCTTACTAAAGTCAAGATATACCACATCTACCACTTCCTCCTATCCACAAGGCTTGTTACCACGTCAAAGAAAGCTGTTAGGTTGGTTTGACATGATTTGTTCTTGACAAATTCATGCTGACTGTTATTTATCACCTTATCTTCTATGTTTTTGCAAACGGATTGTGTGCATTTATTTGCTCCATTATTTTTCTGGGTACAGAAGTTAAGCTGACTGGTCTATAATTCCCTGGGTTGACCTTATTTCCCTTTTTATAGATGGGCACTATATGTGCCCTTTTCCAGTTCTCCAGAGTCTCTTGTCTTCCATGACTTTTCAAAGATAATTACTAATGGCTCAGATATCTCCTCAGTCAACTCCTTGTGTATTTTAGACTGTATTTCATCAGCCCTGATGACTTGAAGACATTTAACTTGTCTAAGTAATTTTTAACTTATTTCCCAATTTTAGCTTCTGATCCTACCTCATTTTCACTGACATTCACTATGTGAGATGTCCGATCACTACTAACCTATTTGGTGAAAATTGAAACAAAAAAGTCATTTAGCACTTCTGCCTTTCCACATTTTCTGTTATTGTTTCCCCCCCCCCCCTCATTGAGTAATGGGCCTACCCTGTCCTTAGCCTTCCTCTTGCTTCTAATTTATTTGTAGAATGTTGTCTTGTTACTAGCTAGAGCTAGTTTAAACTCGTTTTGTGCCTTGGAATTTCTAATTTTGTCCCTGCACACTTGTGTTATTTGTTTGTATTCATCCTTTGTAATTTGACCTAGTTTCCACTTTTTGTAGGACTCTTTTTTGAGTTTCAGATCATTGAGGCTCTCCTGGTTAAGCCAAGGTGGTCTCTTGCCTTACTTCTTATCTTTCCTACGCAGTGGGATAGCTAGTTCTTGGGCTCTTAACAATGTTTCTTTGAAAAACTGCCCACTGTCTTCTATTGTTTTTTCCCTTAGACTTATTCCCATCAACTCCCTGAGTTTGCTAAAGTCTGCCTTCGTGAAATCCATTATCTCTATTATGCTCTTTTCCCTCCTCCTATTCCTTAAAATCATGAACTCTACCTGTGCTCATGTCACCTAAGCTGCCTTCCACTTTCAAATTCTCAACCAGTTTCTCCCTATTTGTCAAAATCAAATCTAGAACAGCCTCTCCCCCAATAGCTTTCTCCACCTTCTGAACTAAAAAATTGTCTCCAATACATTACAAGAACTTGTTGGATACCTGCAGTATTATTTTTGCAACAGATTTCTGGTTAGTCAAAGTCCCCCATCACCACCAAGTGTTATGCTTTGGATGATTTTGTTAGTTGTTTAAAAAAAGCCTTATCCACCACTTCTTCCTGATTAGGTGGCCTTTAGTAGACCTCTACCATGACATCACCCTTGGTTTTGTGGTTTTTACCCCTTTTATCCTTACCCGGAGACTTTCAACAAGTCTGTCTCCTATTTCCATCTCAACCTCAGTGGCATGGTTAATATATAAGGCAACATCTCCTCCTTTTCCCCCTGCCTGTTCTTCCTGAGCAAGCTGTACCCTTCTATACCAATATTCCAATAATGTGTATTATCCCACCAAGTGTCTGTGATCCCAACTGTGTTGTAGTTGTGTTTATTAACTAGCATTTAAAGTTCTTCCTGTTCATTTCCCATACTGCATGGAAATACATTGTTTTCCCAAGTCCAGGATTGGGGGTGAGGGGAGAGAGAGAGAGCAAGAGCATGCACAACCAATTACATCATAGCCAATAGCTCAGTGGTCAGGGCCCTCCCTGCATTCAAGTCCCTGCTCAGCCTGATGTGAAGCAGGAACTTCAACCCAGATCTCCCCCATCCCAAGAGAGTGCCTGACTACCAGCCTATAAAGCCAGTCTCTGGGTCTCTCTTTCTGCCCTCCACCCCCCACAGGTGCTCCCGTGACTTCCATAGCATTACATAGGGTCTTACATAGCATTGTAGCACCCAATTGGTTTGTGAGCCATATTGCTCCTGAGGTATCGGTGCGGTATCACTTCTGTTTGGCTTCGGGCACAGTTTCATTTTTCCCTACATTTGCCCCAGTCTGAGTCCTTTGTGTATGGCTGCTTCTAAGCAGTTTGGGACTCATTTGCCTGGAGAAAACCTGTTTATCAACTCCCCCTGACATGCCTAGTTTAAATACCTTTTAGTCACATATTTCCTGCATATATATCTGTAAATAGGTTGACCATACATTCCATTTTGGCCAGGACAGTCCCTCCCTCTTTTAAGCCCTATTTCGGCCATCCTGACTTTTTTGGCAAAAGTGGGCATTTGTCCCCTTTGCTCTTGCCAGCTTGAGCAGTTGGCAAGAGCAAACAGGACAAATGCCCACTTTAGCAAAAGTCGGGTGCAGAGGAACATGGGGGGACAAGCAATGATGCCAGCCTCACATAGGAGGGAAAGCAGGAATCAAGTGAGCAGTGATGCCAGCCACAGCCTCGTACACAGGGAGCAGGCAAGGCTTGAGCAAGCAGCAACCCCAGCACCATGCAAGGAGTGGGGGACAGGGCTCAGGTGAGCAGCTCAGGCCAGCCCTGAGCAGAGGGAGAGTGTGGGGGAAGGGCAGCTCAGGCTAGCCTCATGTGGTGTCCAGTTTTCCCTTTGGGAAATATGGTCACCCTATCTACAAAGTCCTTTGCAAGTTTACCATACATACATACTGCAAGAATATTAATGATCAATGAGATATTAGTTTTCCAAGGATATGTTACATGCCACCTTTTGGGTATATATCATGACAACAGTGTGTTAAGTGTGGTGAGTATATCAGGCCTCAGAAGAGTAGCTGACACAGAGTAGGGAACCACCAACAGGCCTCTGTGTTACAGAATGTTGGTGTTAGGGGAGAGTGGAAAAATGCATTTTCCCATAATAAAAAAATCAATTATAAACAAAATGCACTTTCCCATTGTAAAATATAAATTCTAAACACACCCTTCAGAATAGGGCAACAGTAAACAATAGCAGAAGTTTGAAACTTGGCATAAGGTGCCTTCACCATTTTTATTTGATGTGGCTGGGGAAATAGAATAAAACTATATGCTCAGAAGGGATTTGCTAAGATTATAGAATAGTATAACGTAGCCCCTTTCTCTTTGTAGCATCACTGCACGTTCTCCCTATTTGACATGCCCAAAGAGATCACACAGAGACTGCAGCTGCTCCTGGGATAATGTGTGGGAGGAAGATTGTAAAGGTCTTATTGTGAAACACACACTTACACAGTAAACTCCAACCAAACCTGACTGAAGAACAAGTTCCAGAGAAATTGGCAGGTGCAGAATTGATTTGGAGATTCCCCCGTTGTAGAGTTTCTCTGTAGTTCTTTTCCATTCTACAATCTTCTGTATAAATTCTGAGCTTTCATTTAGAATTTTTACTCCTTTGCTTTTGCTCTTGTGAAGATACAGCAGACATGTTGGAATTCTGTGGGATGCTGCTGCTGCTCCATCATGAAAAAATCCACTCCACCAAACAATGTCAGGAGCAGCAAAAATGGGAACTCATCCTTTCCAGACTCCCTTCCCTGAAATGAACTGTGAATTTCAGCACCTGACTGGGACCATGCAAATAAGACTATTCTAAAGCAATTTTTGTTTGTATTCTACAAACAGACACAACCCTGAATCAAAATAAAAAATGAAATAAGGAAATTAAATGCAAATAAGACCCCTGATAATGCAACACTAGGGGCTTGTTTCTGCAAACCACTGCACATAGAACTTCTACATAGTTCACTGGGAACACTATGGTCCGATGGCTTTCAGGAGCAGACACTTAAGACTGCACAACTAATCACAATGTACACATATATTTTCTATTTCTGCTTTTCTGGTTAAGGCACAACTCTTCAGAGAAACTTTACTCACAAAAATAGTCCCATTGAAGTCAATAGGGCTATTCACATGGATCAACTAAAGCATGTTTGTGTTTGCAGGATCCAGACCTAAATGTGTATAGTAGCTAATATATAACAGTCTACTAAAGCTGATCAAATTTTTCTCAATTTTCCATTTTCAACATTTTATTTTTACTGAATATTAGATTTTTTTATGACAACAATAAAATCCCTGAAAATTTGTGGTTTTTTCTTTGACAATTGAAAAATATTCTCAAAATTTTGATAGTTAAATCCTGATGACATTTTAAAAATTGTTTTTGACCAGCTCTACTATTCCTATTGTAAAATATTTTTACAAGGAAAACCCCCTCATTTTAGAGCTTCTATATTTTTAATTCACAATATAATTTTTAATTCATCAGTTAACAATGTTCTTTTGTCATATCCACTCTGTTTTATATGCCAAAGAACTGAAGGCAGACCGCCATTAATGCTGATTCTAGATGGGAGTGACTTATGCACAACATTTTCTGTTAATATGTATTAAATTTTAAACAAATTAACTTTAGGAATATTCATTCTCCTTTTATGTTCGCTTTTTGCAAACAGTTGTGCATTTGGGTTTTACTGGCACGAGTGTTCACAGAAACTGAATAAGCTTGCACTCTGAGATATCATGGGAAATGAATTTTAAATTAGCTTTTTGTTGACACTTGCTAGTCAATTGATAGTCAACCAATTAGCAAAGAGAAACAGCACTTTGTGACTTGTGTCCAATCGCAAAGCAACACAGATCAAATTTCAAATAGTCAGAAAATTAAATATTTTGAAAACATGATTAGAAGAATAAACTTGAGAACAATTTGCATCTGTTCATAGACATTCTGCAAACAAAGGTGAAAAGCAGTATCTAGAAGATAGGGTATTGGATTGGGAGTCAGGAGACTTGAGTTCTATCCATGGATCTATCACTAATCTACTGTGTGACCTTGGACAAGTCTCTTCTCCTTCCTGGTTTCTGTTTCTCCTCCCATCCTGTGACTCCTCTATTTATATTAGAAACTTCTTGGGGCAGGACCATTTCTGGTCTCCCACTATGTTTACACAGTGCACCTTAATCAATTGGGGCCTATTGGGTGCTATTGTGATACAGATAATAATTACAGATGATCAGCCAGCAAGCCAGAGATGGGGAAACGTGCCCATACACTGAGATGGCAGCCAGCAAGCAGTAAAATTACATTTTGTTTCTCCCAAATCTGAAAGCTCTGTGAGGCAATGACTCGGGAAAAAGATTTGGGGTCATGGTGGATAATCAGCTTAACATGAGGTTCCCATTTAACACTGTGGCCAAAAGGCCTAATGCAGGGATTGGCAGCCTTTGGCACGTGGCTCGCCAGGGTAAGCACCCTGGCGGGCCGGGCTGGTTTGTTTACCTGCCGCGTCTGCAGGTTCGGCTGATCACGGCTCCCACTGGCCGCAGTTTGCCAGTCCAGGCCAATGGGGGCTGCTGGAAGCAGTGGCCAGCATATCCCTCAGCCCACGTCGCTTCCCGCAGCCCCCATTGGCCCGGGACAGCAAACCGCAGCCAGTGGGAGCCATGATCGGCCGAACCTGTGGACGCGGCAGGTAAACAAACTGGCCCGGCCCGCCAGGGTGCTTACCCTGGTGAGCTGTGTGCCAAAGGTTGCCGATCCCTGGCCTAATGTGATCCTGGGATGCATAAAGAGGGGAATCTTTAATAGTAGAGAGTTATTTTATCTCTGTATTTGGCTCTGGTGTGAACACTGCTGGAATACTCTGTACAGGTCTCGTGTCTACAATTCAAGAAGGATGTTGATAAACTGAAGAGTTCTGAGAAGAGCCACAATAATGATTAAATGATAGGAAAGCATGTCTTATAGTCAGACTTTAGGAGCTCAATCTCGTTAGCTTAACAAAGAAGATTAAGGGGTGATGTTTTCAGTCTATAAATATTTACACGGGAAACAAATATTTAATAATGGGCACTTCAGTCTAGCAGAGAAAGATATAACACGATCCAACTGGGTGGAAGTTGAAACAAGATAAATTCAAACTGGAAATAAGGTAACTTTTTAATAGTAAGGGTAATTAACCATTGGGACCATTTACTCCAGAATCATGAAGGATTCTCCATCACTGGCAATTTTTAAATCAAGATTGGATTTTGTTTAAAAGCTATGCTCTAGTTCAAAAGGCATTTTTTGGGGGAAGTTGTGTGGCCTGTGTTATTCAGGATTATCATAATGGTCCCTTCCGGCCTTAGCATCCATGGCTTTTTCTGGAAATCTCTTCCCATGAAAAATGTTGTGTATTTTACTTTTTGTCATGATTGAGGATGAAAATAATTTAAAAAAATTGAAAGGGATTTCCACTTTCTGACCAGTTCTAACAATAATACAAATGAAATTTGGCAAAAAAATGTCTAAGCTGTTGTCAGTTTAGGTCTAAGATTCTTGGCCATCAGTGCTCAACAAAAGTGATTCCCGATCACCGTCACTAGCTTTAGGACCAATGTTGCCTCAATCCTCTGAAAAATATCAATACAAGTCTTCCATTCTATTGTATTTTTGAACCATGTTCCTATTTTCAGCCATATCAGTGCTATGTGTAACACAGGTCAGAATTTAGTCATCAGTGATTATGCATAGTACACCATGCTGAACTAATTGTAGATTATATTTTCTGATGCATTTATTCTTCAATACTGAAGAATGTTTGAACATCTTGATATCTATTTAAGAACAATAGATGCTGAAGGCCTTCCAGGTACCAGCATCTGGGTGTGATACTTTATAGTACAAAAAGTGCCTCAAGGAACTAAGCGTCAAGTAGCTCAGCATCTGTCTCAGGTTGTTGCGAGGGATGGTGCTCTCCTTGTGAGCTTGCCCTTGAAGATTACTTAAATGGATTTCAACATCTTCAACGTTTCCCTGGAGTTTTTGCAATGTGCCTATATGTGAAAATATACCTACTATATCAACTCTTGTCTATACTACAAAATTTAACCATGTATGAACATGGCCAGCAACAGTTGTTAATTTAACATGGTTTAGCCAGTATCCTAAATATTTATGACACAAACATATTCAGTACCATTTCACCCAGTCATGGCTGTTTAACTGAAATACTGAACATATTTTGTCCCTTTTTTCACTTTTAGCCACACAATCCTAGATCAGCTAACACAACTGCTGGCCTTTGGTTCAGACACTTAAATTTCAGTGTAGGGAAATCTTCACAGCAGTAATGTACTTTGATTTCTCTTGATCTCTAAAGTAGAATGCTGTATGATACGTTCATGCCAGGCAAGAATTCCGCATCAAAATCTGCTGCTAAAGTTCTGTTGCACTAAAGAACATACTCACAGAACATTTTATTTTTGGAGCATAACTGAACTTATCCAATTTTTGTTCCATTTTGGGCTGATGGCTCATAGAATCAAACCTGCAAAAGTCAATCTGTCATCTTCTAATAAACCCTGAAATCTAACAAATAGTCACATTCCAATTAAATATTCTTTTAGAGTTCTTACTGACACACACATTAAATAACAACAAATGGCAGCCACAGGCCTATGAGTATTATCTGGGAGCCCCAAGATGGTGCTGTTACAATTGCCCTTTCAAGTTCTATTTTTTATGCCAGATCAGTAAGACTAACCAGCTACTTCACCCAATAAGGCTATAACAGGAAGTGACTCAGGGTGAATCAGTCACTTCATCATTCCCTAACACATTGAATAAAATTCCATATTGCTGTAAAAATGCCAGGAAGACAGTCACTTTCCTGTTGTTCTCTCTCTCTGCATTTCCTCTGATGGAGAATGTCATGGGGTCACTCATCACATTGGCGTCTCCTGCTGGCCGTTTCAGGAATTATCTCTGGTCAGCGGGTGTGCCCTCCGGTGGTGGTGGCTCTCCCGTCTTTGTCTCCGCCTGTAGAACTACTGCAGTTCCAGTCTAACTGCCTCTGCTTCGTGGCACAGCCCTCCAGCCGTGTCACAATCCAGGTACCCCCCTTCCAGGGGACTCCTTCCACAACAGTCTAGCTGCTCCTTGCAGCAGCTTGGCAGTCCATCACCTCGCCACTTCTTCAGCTGCAAGGGGAGACCCAGGCCCACCAGTCCCTGGGTCCCTGCCTAGGGACCCTGTAAACAACAGCTTCCTGCTGTCCCTGTTTTCTTTCTCCACCAGTCTGTCTCAATTCCCTGGGCCACTTCCCCACAGCCCCAGCACATTCCACTTCCGCCTCTGGCTCCTTCACCTTCTTCCCAGGGCCTCGGGCCTGCAAGTCCCAGCAACCCTGTTTACAGTGCTAGTTTCTGCAGCCCTCTAGAAAGCCGGTCCCCTCCCTTGGGCTTCCTGCAGCAGACTGACTTACTCTGGCCTTCAGCTTCCTTTTATATGGGCCGTCTGGGCCCTGATTGGCTGGTCCAGCTGCCGCCCTAATTGGCTGGTTCCTTGCAGCCTTTTTTACCCTATCAGGGCCAGTGCAGGGCAGATGCCCCGTCACAGTCAGGCAAATGTACAGTGATGGAATTTGTTTGTGTGATAAAGGTGATTTTCCATGATAGAATAGTTTAAGGTAAATAAGCATGTAGGAACCCTGGCAACAGTTGTATGCAGAAGAACATTTCAGCCACTGATGTATAGCCCATTGCCCATGATACTTTGTGATAACTTTAACAACTCAAATGTCCTGCAGTTGTAATAGTTCAAATCAGAAGGAAAGAATAGTTGGAATTTTGCCTGTTTATGTGAATAATTCTATGAGTAATGTAAAGCCTTTATAGGCTTCATAATGCAGGTCATGAGATACTTAGTATGTGAGTCCTGCTGACTAGAAATGGCACCTTTGCAGCCCATTGTGTAAGAAATGATATAGTTAGTTTTTGCCAGATTATGCCTATTATTTGCCTACTGTTGGAAAAATATGGTATATGCAAGAGTACCTTGCATTGACTGATGACAATGATGATGCAGTACACTGGATGCATGTTACATGTTGGCTGCAATGAAAGAGAAGCCTGGAATAAACTGTGTTGAGGGATAGCAGGCATATGTCCACATTAGAATGTCACGGGGTCACTCATCACATTGGCGTCTCCAGTCTGGCTAAAGTAAGGACTGAGTCAAACCCTTGTCTAGAACTAAAATCAAACCTTTTTTGAGGCTTAGAAATATTTGGTCAATGAAATTAAATAATTAGTAAAGTTGCATTTTGACTTTCCCCTCTCCTTCCTGGTTCAAGTCAGGACTGGAAGCAGAAATGCCAAAATTCCAAGAGTGACTATTCGTGCAGTATTGTATGGCCCCGCTGGAAGCAAGAAGAACCAGAGGTCTTCAGATAAAGAATGTCCTTGTGCAAATTTCGTCCCATGTTAGCAGAGAAAAGATGCTGAATTGTTCACATATCATCTGGGTGAGCACAGAGACTTCTGGGTGGTAATTTAAACTGAGCCCAGGGACACTGAACCCATGTGCTAGATGTCTGAAAGTGCCACTGACAACTCATCCTAGCTTTTTGACCAGTGCTGCCTCTTCCTGGCAGCTAAGCCTCCCTGCACCTTCCTAGATATTATTATATCAACTTGGGACCCCAATCAGGGATCATACATGCTCTGGAATTAGCATATCGAACGAGCTAGGCACTAAACTAGACATATATTAGAGATAGTGCAGAAAGCTAATTTTAGCCTTAACTATGGACAAAGACTTGTCATTCCATAATTACTCATTATTGTTATTAGCTGAGCTCTGGTGGGCTCTGCACTGTACTAACATCTTTTCCTACTGGCTCCCCTCCCTGTTTCCCTTATTCACCTGGAAAGCTAGTTGGCTAATATGCACCCGAGAAAGGTTTGCTCTCTTCTAGCACTAGAGAAGGTGATGTCAGAATTCCGAGGTTGTTGGGTGGCCTAGTCAGAGGCAGGGAGAGAGCTGGGATAGCTGTCCAGATGTCTGACATAAGGTTTCATAAAACCTAGGACCAGCCTTGATCTTTCTTTTATGCCTAAATGTTTATATGTGTTACCAAGCCGTAATGTAAAACCATATAAACATTTTCACATGTCGAACTACAGATTAAATATGGTGCTTATGATGATAATTAAAACCACAAAACACAACATATTGTGAAAAATGCCACATGCACATTTAATTATGATTCAAATTTTCAGGCATGCCATTAAGAAAAGGACTTATTGAGTGCCTCCTGAGAGTTGTTCAGTAAGTCAAAGGAGATGCTCAGCAGCCTGCAGGATCAAGTCCCTTTATTTGTATAGCCTAGAGTAGAGTTTTCTTTATTTTTGAGCCTACCAGTTAGATCGGGAATTGTTAACATTAATTTTTAAGTGGAGGACACTGAAAAGTAGGATTTTTCTGCTGTTGTTATTTGATAAACTCATATTCCCAGTTAAGGAGCAGTTAGCCTACTACACAGAAAGTAGCTTTACTGAGCCAAACGTTAATGAGCTATCTGTGTTAATAAAGTAGACCGGTTTAGAATAATTTTGACGAGGTATACTTTCTACATTGGTATGGCCTGTGGCTCATTCTATGTTCATTGCCTTGGCATGTATACATCAGAAAGACATGAGGGCCAAGATTTTCAAATGGGACTCATGAGTTTTTTGGGTATCTCAAATTTTGGGTGCCCCGGTTATGGCACATCATAGAGGGGTCTGATTTTCATGAAATACTGAGACCTCTGAAAACCAGGCCCCTTTACAGTATCTCAAGTTGGGCATGCAACTCTGAGGCACCCTTGAAATCTAAAGCTTCTAGTACAGGGGTAGGCAACCTATGGCACGTGTGCCGAAGGCAGCACACAAGCTGATTTTCAGTGGCACTCTCACTGCCCGGGTCCTGGCCAACGGTCCGGGGGGCTCTGCATTTTAATTTAATTTTAAATGAAGCTTCTTAAACATTTTTAAAACCTTATTTACTTTACATACAACAATAGTTTAGTTATATATTATAGACTTATTGAAAGAGACCTTCTAAAAACATTAAACTGTATTACTGGCACACGAAACCTTAAATTAGAGTGAATAAATGAAGACTCGGCACACCACTTCTGAAAGGTTGCTGACCCCTGTTCTAGTACTACAGATTTTTGAAATAATATAGAATGAAAGGTGCTTGAGATGACCTTATAGGTTACAGAGTTCATCAATGCAGCATTGTGTTGTAGTGCTTTGTCCATTTTTAAATGGTATAATGACTGATATACCCTCCTCTCTTATTGTTCTAAGACCTCACATTATTTATTTTACACCTAAATACGTACAGAGTCAAGCACTCTGAACCTTTACTCCTAGGAACAGTGCTTGACTTCAATGGGACTGGCTACTCAGAGTCATAAGCCCAATGCCTTTGCATGATTGGGCATGTTTTGCATAGATCTGACCAAAAGCTTTGGATTTTAACTCATAATTTCTGCAGAAAAGTGACCAGTTTTCATGATTTTTTGCAAACTATACTAAATAAAACTCCAACTCCTTATTGTTACAAATCCACCGGTATTCTAATGTGTTTTTTTTTTTAATCTTATTATGTTTTCTTAGCACTATTTTTTGGACAAAGCAATAAGAATATCAGTGTTTACCAGTGCAATAGAAAAGCAGACAGCGTGATGCCAGTTCTCATGGTTTTGTTGTGAGCCTCATTATATTTGGTGATTTTCTTAAAGTCATAGCTCTGGGAAGAAAGTGATTACGTGAAAAAATCTCAGTTTTCATTTTTTTTTAAATTATGTTTCTAGCCTATTGCTGAGAAAAGCTTGATCTGAGTGAACATGATCTGAGTGAACCCTAAAGGCACAGAAAAAGAAGGCAAATAAAAAGAATCCAACTCTGGCTTAAAATTATTACTTTTGTAAAAAATAATCTCATGAATTTTTGATGCTTGACTCATGGGAAGTGAGGCAAGCAGTAGTATCCTCCCCAACATAGGCGCTGACTCTGTGGGTGCTCCGGTTCACAAGCACTTGCTGAAAAAAAAACATAGGGGGTTCTCAGCACTTGAAGGATCAGATTAATGTTTTTGGGCCCCAGTGCCCAGACCGTGGCCCCGCCCCCTGCTCCACCCATGCTTCTCCCAAGGCCTCACCTCCACCCATCCTCTTCCTCCTGAGGAACTGCCTGCCACTCACATGGGGGGAGAGGGTCAGACAGGAGAACCCACTGGCAAAAACAAAAGTAAGTGCCTGTACTCCCCAAAGTAAAAGCAACATACAGTGGTGCTGTGGGAGAGGAAGATCTACAATTCAGAATTACCCCTATAATGTTAATATGTAAAGGAGAGACCAGCTGCTGATGCAACTAGATAAAACATGACCCACCTTGCACAAACGTGCTAAATGTTGAGAGGAATGTTTATGTTCACCCTCCTCTAACTTTATTAATGTATTTACATTATAACATGTTTCCATGAAGAATTTCACTTTCTCATACAATTCTGGGCCTAATTCTCCATTTCAATATTCCAGATTTTTACATGTATTGCATCATTGGGCCAGATATCAGTTGGTGTAAATTAATATAGTGCCACTGAAATCAATAGAGCTATGTCAACTTATACCAGCTCAAGATGTGGCCCTTAGCATTTAAGTACTCGAGCAAAAAAGGCAGTGGACCAGGCAGTAGAAAATCAGCCTTTCATGTTTGTTTACACCTCTGCAAAATGGTCATAAGACTCTACCAAATCAGAGTGGTGTTTCATACTTTCCATGCACAAGTATAAGTGACTACAGGAGGGGCAGGATAGTGGAGAATTGGGTTCAGTAGTCACAAAATAAAAAGCACATTTCTCACCCATGAAAACTCATCGCCCCACAGAAAAAAATGGCAGAGTAGATAGACCTTACAACATATCCCAAAAGTCAACACACTTGATTTCTTTTGAACCAAATAGGGGTGTGAGTTCCAGAACTACCCTGCCCTCAGCCGCAGTCAAACATGCAGCATACTGTCAGCTCAAGCATCCCAAGTGATCTTAATTGCCAAAGTAAATAATGATTAGAGATCCAAAGGACCCAAGCAATGAAAGGCTTGATGTATCAAAACCAGAGTTGGGTAGTATTTCACAGGGTTCTGAATTCTTAGGTTTTTTCACTTGGGTTTGCAGAACAGTGTTCTTCGGGTTTGGTTGTGTTGAATTATTTCACACAATTGTCTTAACAGACATTTTCCCTAAAATATTTATAAAAAATGTTAACAAAACTCTTACTGGATTGTTGTCTTAACCAAAAAGCTTCCTTTGATGACCATTTAAGTAACATTTTTAATTTAACCCCTCACCCCAAATTTCACAGAAAACAATGTTTTTTTAAGTATCAGAGGGGTAGCCGTGTTAGTCTGGACATGTGTCTGATGAAGTGGGTATTCACCCATGAAAGCTTATGCTCCAATATGTCTTTTAGTCTATAAAGTGCCACAGGACTCTTTGTCAATGTTTTTTTTAAAGAGTCATCTTTTTTGCAGAATGTTTCTTTTTTTTTTTTTTTAAAAGGCCATTCTGGGCATAAAAACTTTATTCGAAGATCTTGAGCAGTTGTAATAAAAAACAGCCCCTTGAATTGTGCCTCAGATAACTGGAAACTATAGTAGTCTGTGGAGCAGAGGTGTCATGGGCTCCCTAAAACCCAGGTTGAATTTTCTGTTGGTTTGTTTGGGAAGCTGGCTTGGGGAGGAGTTATGCTGTTAGTCTGTTCCAAGATGTTTTAATGAAGGGTGTCATAAAAATCAGACTGGTCCATTCCACTTGAATCTTATGTTCTCTCTGCAGTCGGGGGGAGGGATAGCTCAGTGGTTTGAGCATTGGCCTGCTAAACCCAGGGTTGTCAGTTCAATCCTTGAGGGGGCCACTTAGGGATCTGGGGCAAAATCAGTACTTGGTCCTGCTAGTGAAGGCAGGGGGCTGGACTCGATGACCTTTCAAGGTCCCTTCCAGTTCTAGGAGATGGGATGGGATATGCACCATACCATTCTTTTATTTTTGCTTAGGGTTAACGTAACCAAGTCTAGAACAGCAGCATATGCACAACAAAGCTGCTAAAAGAGGAAATATCGAGCTTACACACTTCTTTGCAGCACCGTTACTTATCAATGAAGCGTATATACAGCCTAATTAACATAACTGGAACAACTATAATGATGCTATCATTTTGTTTACTTTAGTACATTCTGTTGCGGTGTGTGGATAGCAATATTTGTTACTGAAATATTCCTCCTTGCTACATTCAGGCTGTTTAATTATCCTGTTAGTTTTATCTTATGTATAGTGTGATCTAGCTGCTGAAAGGTGAGCAAAGGGTTAAAGTCCACAAAACCTTGACTCTGCATGCCATTTTCTACCAGGGATCTGGGGCATAAACCTACAAAGCCTTGTTCCAATGAGTACTCCGTTCTCCAAGGCATAGTTGTGCTCCAGTCAATGTTACCAATTGCTTCAATGAGGCTTTGCTGGATTAAGCCCTAAAAAAAAACTGAATAAAACTATTCAAGAACATGCCCAGCAGAAAGCACTTCGTGCAGGTAAGTTTGTGAAAAGATGATGGGGAAAACAAGTGTCTCTAGTTCAGAATTTCATCTAATAAAATACAAGGAAGCAAATTATTTTATTTGACTTTCTCTGTGTTTCCCACTGAGCTACTGAATCAAAATCACATCAGTTTTTAGTAAATGCACAATCTTCTTCCCTTGGATTTCATCCAGATAGGATTCCTTACACAAGTGGATCACAGGGTTTTGTTTTGGGGGGGAGAGGGGAGTGGGCAAGTCAGCTGCTTCCAAGACACCATCCATTGGACTTACAGAAGCACTCTCAGCATGCTCCCATCTCATGCAATTGGCTTACCCCAGACGCCGATGAGGGAAGGGAAAGAGGGCCTTGGGCACGCCCTTTCCTTGACCCATTGGCACATCTGGAGGTGCAAAGAGGGAGTGGTCCGTATGCTAGTCCAAGCCAGAGATTGCTGTTGCATCTGATTCCTTGAACTCATCCATCTCTGCACACTACAAAACATCTGGCCCTTTGACAACAAACAAGTTTCACTATTGTTAACAGTGCAGAATCAACCTTATTCATGAGCAAGCTGGATTCTCTTCTATCTTGAATGTCACCAGTACAAATGCCTGTTACTCTCTGTGACAAACTGGGAAATGTCTACATGAATTTTTTATGAAAATGGTACATGATTCTGTTAGTTTATGGTTGCTTATTATAGAACTAGATCAAAAGGGATTGTTAAAGAAGCCGAGTAGGAAAAGTGAAGCAATAGACCAGAGAAGGAGCACCCCCCACAAACACAGAAGCCAGATATACAGGCATGTTGGGAAGAGAGACCATTATAGAATTGGCTGGGGGTCTAGGGAAAGATGGCAGGCTGGAACTGATTGATACACATAGAGTCAGAAGGAGGTTTGCTGCACGCATGCAGTCTGCGTTCCAGGTCAGGGGTAAGAGTTGTGTGGTTAGACTTTGCTGTACCTTGTTAACCCAATGTCCCTAAATATTGTATTCCTGTTGTCTGTTAAATAATGTCCGTTTTGGAAAGGGTGGCCTGCATCACTGCAAACATCTGCTGGTTGCATAGTTCCCAAGAAGGGAAGTCTCCAACAGAGATCCATGCTCATCTAGATCTGCCGGAGGAACCATGGTGAGAAACAGATTCTAAATCCAGTGACCCAGTCACAGAGAGAGAACAAATATTCTTCCCAAAATATTCATTTTTACAGTTACTATAATTTGTTCTGAGTCTAACTCTAAAGCTGGCACGTGCCATATATGATGTGTTCAGAATGTGCATGCTAGGGGTGTCCAAATCTTCTCAGGAAACCTCTTATGAAAAATGTGGGGGCTCTTTCTACCAGAGGAGTCACTGCAAGGCAGGCAGATGTCAATGTCAAACTCCCAGACAATGCATATAATTTTGTTTTGGGGGAGGGATTAATAACATCTCTTCTGAAGAAGCAGAACACTGTATAAGGGTAAATAAAGCTGGAAGGAATGGGCCTCCTGCCCTCTCCTCCAAAAGAATTATCAGACTGACTCGATTGCCTCCTCTCTGCATTTTCTTAGTGCTCTCAGTCAGGCACGATACTTAAATGAATGCTGATAACTTGCAAGCTCTCCCTTAAAGGTACATCCAATACTCTTAATAAAAGCTCAATATGTGGAACTTAATCATCTACCAGATGTTTTTATTTACTAGTTCTTTTATTATTTAAAATAGCTCATGGGGTTTTCTGTTTTCACTTGGATCTTATGAAAACATTTTTAACCATGTAGGCCCAAATTCATTGCTGATGGAACACCATCAAATTTTCCATCAAAACTATTTATGACAGAAAATAGCTTTTTGTTTAAATGGAAATGTTCATGAAAACATTTGGGGTTTCTTCAAAAAATGTTGAGGTTTCATTGAAAAAACGGAACATTTTTCAGTGTACTGAGACTCAAAAACAATTTTTTTTTTGGTTTAAACTGGAAACTTAGTTTTTGGTTACCAAAAACGTCAACAAAATATTTAATTTTTAGGATTTCAGTTTTGTGATGAAAACCTAAAAAATTTTTACAGGATAAAAATAATTTCATGACCAGCTCCAAATACATACTGATAGTATCATAACTCCCAATGGAGTTCTAGTAGAACATGGCATAACAAATAGTCCTACACCCACCCTTGCCACATAGAACTGAGATCTGTGGTAGCTGCTCAGAAGGTAAAGACAGATACATGGTGGCAGAAATATCTTGTAGCTTTGTTTCCTCTTTCCTATGGCCCTTTTTCAGCCCTTTGCCACAGAATTACAGCTGCTGTTTTCCCCTTTTTACTGCATAAGCAGGTATCCCGTAGGACCTCATCCTACCATTGAAATCAATCAGTTTTGTCTGAATAAGGATAGCAGGATTGGGCACCTGGTATGCAAGCTTCTTCATGCTGTTCTGAAAATGCACTTTAAATCTGACCTTTGCTATTCCAGTCCTGGCCTTCTCTTGAGCATACTGTCAGTTGTGGTGAATTTCAGCAAGTGTGTGATGGTTTAGTTACTGTGCACAAATAGGGACTGGTATCATTTTGTGAGAATATATATGTATTTATTTAAGATCAGAGTTTTGAGAAAAGAAAAAAAAATGCCCCCTATTATTTCACAGACTTGTGTACAATGCTGTCAGCTTTCACCAATACATTTCATTTGTTATGAAGTACGTGACTGGCAATGTGGTCATTTCATCTAATGGTACTTTTTCTTGGTTTGACAGTGTCTTATTAATACTATGTTAACACTTAAATGATAGACTTTCACTGCAGACATGCTTTCTGGGCCGTATGGCAACCACAACTAAAGTAAAATCTAACTTCAGTTTTGCAAAACAATTTTGCAAATATTCTAGTTCAGTAACACCCTACTCTCTTCCCATTTCCTTATTGTACTTTAATTTCAGGAAAACATGTCTTGTCAGAGTCGATGTGCTATATTGGTTATGGTCATTGACAATCAGTGTTGTTACCATGTTGTGAATCATTAACAAAGGCTGTCTTCATTGGTAGAGACAAACATCAATTTGTGCTATATTTCCACTTTGTTTCCAGTTCCCTTTTCCACTCTTACCCGCTGATCTCGGTCTCTGTTGTATTCAACCCACACTGCTTCTGCTTCCTTTGCCTTCTCTGCAGAGGCTATCTGTCCTTGCCTTCTTCCTAGTGAATACCCTTTTCTCCAGATAGGCTCTATATCTCCCTCATCTAGTAGGTATCTGAAATATTACACTTTCCTTCTCTTGATCTCCAATAATCATACTCAGTAATGCACAGCTGCAGACTTGTTCCACATTCTTTTTATTTTTTGTTTATGCAGGTGACAACACTCTTGCCTAAAGGGTCCAGCTGTTGCAGTCATGTAGAGCAATAGGCTATGTCTATGCTTGAACAAGCGTAAATTTTATGGTCATTGGCATATTTTTTATATGATGGGCAGAACACTCAACCTGCTAGGAAGCTCTGTTCTATTGGTTTCTATACATTGGAATTAAGTAGTTTTTTCTTTTGCGGGTGGATTTTCAAAAGCACCGAGTGAGATAGGAGCATAAGTCCCATTGAAAATGGCCTAATTTTCAAAGATTCTGAGGTCCCACAACTCCCCATTAATGTCAAGATGATTAAGAAATGGCATAGTGATGGGTTCCAAACTGAATCCCATGCAGTCCTCTTGGGCCATGAGGATGGTGACTGCAATGAAGGATTTTAGGAGGTAGGTGCAAAGTGGAGCAAAATGGAGGGATCCTCATGGCATCAATTATGTTTATGAGGGCCTCAAACATTGTTTTCCAGACCATTTGTAAAGTGCCAAGTCCATCCCAGAAATACTTCACAAAAGTTGGACAGGAAGTGACAAAAAATTCTGCACCTAGTTGAAACTGCAGGGGGTAGAACGTATTTTCCTTAATTGGAAGTTTGCCAGGGCACTAGAACCAACATACCTACTCCTGGAGAAAGAGCCATCAAGTCTTTACTGACCACAGGTAAGGAAGACTTAGGTTTTATGTCTCATCCAAAAAACAATCCCTCAAACAAAGTTATGCTAATTGTTCTTTGGATGGCAGCAGTCCTCACAAGATGAATGCTAGTGACCACAAGGCACCAAGTCTCTGCAGAAGCCAATTACCGTTGATGGAGTTTTCCATACTGGACTACTTTATGTACCAGAAAACAGGAAACCAGATTCTTTCCCAAGATCAAAGTATCTCTGGTAAACTGAAGAAAACCCCAAGAATAACACTTTTATATTCAAAACACACATGGTTTAATTGTGGTATTTTTCTATTATCAGAAAATTTCTGATACATTTGCCACATGTACCACATGTGACAATTCACATGGTAGTGCATCACTTCAGGTGTGTCTTACGTGTTGTATTAGACTGAGACAAATGCAACATGATTTGATGCCTGCAACCTGCTTTGGATGTGACGTGAAAGATTTGAAAAAAGATGCATTTTTCAGAGGAAACAGAATATCTGTGGACTTGTTTTCCCTTTGAAAAGAGGCAACTGTTTTTGAACTGTATGCCAGCTCAATTTGGGTGTATCAAATAAATACGGTTAGTTAGCAGGGAAAGTTCTTCCTGTTTGCGTTAATTCTTGGGGTTTCAAATTGTTTGTTTGAGCTCATGTTAATTTCTGCCTCCTTTTTTTACTATTCACCCACTAAAATAAAATACACTTTCTGGTGAATATAAGGAAAAAGTTTCTCAATGTCGAAATGTATTAGACTGTGGAAAGGAAGGATAGAAGCCCCAGTTATAACTGTCTTAGACAAAACACATTAGAGAATAATCCTGCATTGTCAGGGAGGTATATTGGGTAGGTAACTCCAGTATGAAGTCTAATATTCTATTACATTTTCAGTTATGTGCACTAAAAGTGTATCCAGGAGCTAAGTAGAAAATAGTTTCTTCATCTTGTGAAATCTGAACACATTTTTCCTATCCTCCATCCGGACGAAAAGCTGAAATCTCAAAAAACTGTCACAAATAAAAAATCCACAAAAAAAGTTTTAGTTCCAGCCCTTTGAAACATTTCAATAATTTTGAAACATTTCATTTAGATTTTGACTGTTTTTTAGTTTAATTTTTTACTATAATTAGCTTAATTTTGAAACAAAAAGTTCCTTTGTACTGGAGAATCACATTTTTTAGTTTCAAAAAGGTAGACATGTAAAAAAAAAATTCAGGTCAGGAAATTCATTGAAACTTCACCTTTTCCACAAAAAGTTTTGGTATTGACATATCATTTTTGGACTAAAATTTTTTGTCAAAGAAAGGCCAACCAGTGCTAGTGTGTACAGATACAGTATGGCACAAACGTTCTGGCACTCACGGATAGTTCAGCAGGCCTTTGGATTCTGCCAAAGGTGATATCTGCTGTCTATAACTGCATGTCTATTTTTTGCTCAGCAAAAGAGTGGAGTGGGATAGGAATTTACATGAATGTTTGGATCACTTAAGGCCAGATTCTGCCACTCCTACTCATACTGAATTGTATTTTACTCCATGAGTAGTCCCATCAATTTCAGTGTGACTACCTGGACAAGGAACTGGACTACTCATGAGAACAGATGGCAGAATCAAGTCCTTAGATTCTTTCAAAGTGGGTATCAAATTATTTTAGCTGGTATCGATGCTGGTAGGACTGCACCATTTTTAATTCTTCATTACTTCAGTCTTTACATCAATTGGATATCTTTTTGAAAGAGATGCTTTGCCTCAACCAGAAATTACAACCCCGATGCAGGAATTAGTGGGTGAAATTCTATAGCCTGTGTCATGCAGGGCATACAACTGGATGATTATAATGGTCCTTTCTAGCCCTAAAATCTAAAACTACAATTTTGCCTTTTCCCTCAGATAACAACCCAAAACAAACATCTTCTGCATCTACTGCAGCGGGAAAGCATCACAAGGTGAGTATTCCCAGAGTAAGTAAGCAGAGTTACAGAGTAGCAGCCATGTTAGTCTGTATCCGCAAAAAGAACAGGAGTACTTGTGGCACCTTAGAGACTAACACGTTTATTAGAGCATAAGCTTTCGGCATCCGAAGAAGTGGGCTGTAGTCCACGAAAGCTTATGCTCTAATAAATGTGTTAGTCTCTAAGGTGCCACAAGTACTCCTGTTCTTTAAGCAGAGTTAGGGTGCCTTTTAATCAGTCCATCATTGCAATAACTACCATCTTCCCATTTTATCTAATAATAGTAGTGATAGAATGCAGTACCACAATTCATACACATTTCATTCCCGAGATCCCCTGACTTATCTCCTGTAGAGCTTGTGTGGAATTACCTGAGATGCTAGTTTAGAACACATGTAAATCCAATGAATAAAGATGAGAACTAACTCTCTTGAACACAACAAAATCACATAGATCCATGTATGGAAAATACCGTTAGTAAATATATGAAACAGAAACCTGACTGCAGCTTGAAACCTGCCCAATAACATTTATTTGATACACCCAAATTGAGCCGGCATACAGCTCCATAAACCTGCCTCTTATGGTATAATAAAAAAGTCTTTGAGATAAATTTATCTCTGGTAACTCCAGTGACTTCACTCATAAACTCATAGACTCTAAGGCCAGAAGGGATCATCATGATCATCTAGTCTGATCTCCTGCATATTGCAGGCCACAGAACCTCACTCATCCACTCCTGTAATAGACCCCTAACCTCTGGCTGAGTTGCTGAAGTCCTCAAATATCGTTTAAAGACTTCAGGATACAGAGACTTCACATTTATACTAGTTTAAACCAGCAAGTGACTTGTGCTCCATGCTGCAGAAGAAGGCGAAATCCCCCAGGGTCTCTGCCAATCTGACCTGGGAAACATTTTTTCCTGATCCCAAATATAGTGATCAGTTAGACCCTAAGCATGTGGGAAAGACCCCTCTCTGGACATTAGATATATTTGCCAGGAATGGGACACCAGATGGGGAGGGCTCTGAGTTACTACCGAGAATTTTTTCCCAGGTGTCTGGCTGGTGAGTCTCACCCACACACAAAAGGTCAGGAAATCGATTCAGTCCCTTAAAAGTGATCTTATATTTATGTGAACAAGTACAGTAAACTGAACGGCATGTTTCTGCTCATATTCCCAGATTTTACTCAAATTAGGTGTGGAATCAGGAAGTGATGCTTTATGCAGAAGATTTGGTTTGTGACTGGCATGTGGCCACAAGTGACCTGAGAGTAAAATGGAAATATTTTCATCTGCTCTTCTTGGTTCCCAAAGACCCCAAAAAGCAAGCAGCTGACAATGATATTTCCCAGTTCCTAGGAACAATAAGGATTATGTGGTTGTGAAGATAGGATAAGGATATCTTTATGCACACCACTAAAATGCCCTGGCATTAAAACAGAAAACAAAAGTGAGAATGCAAGGACATACAAGCTCCTTCCATTAGCTTAGTGATTGTTGTTACCAATTGAGATTTACTGAAGAGCAAATTAGCAGGATAGTGAACCTCATTGTTGGATCTGCCACCTACTATATTACTAAGGGATAGCACTGGGAAAGTAATGACCTGGATAACCATTGGATGCAGAGAGATGCAGTATGTCACAAGATATTTAATGTACAGCAGAACCTACAAGAAAGAACACAATGGACACCACAGTAGAATAGGAGGTCGGACTAGATTATCACGGTAGTCCCTTCTGGCTTTATAATCTATATGAACAATAGTTAAAGCACTGTACAACCAAGCAACATAAATTTGGAAAATCATGAAGACTCTTAGGCCAAATTTTTCAAACCTGGGTGCTTCAAGTTGAGTGTTCAGGCACTTATATAAGTATCCTGATTTTAAATGTTGCTTAACAGCCAAACACAACTACAACTGGTTTCATTGGAAGTTGTGGACTGTTGGCATAATAGAAAATCAGTTCATTTATTTAAATTCTTGAATAAACATTTAGTTGCCTAAATTCAGGTACCTGCATTTGAAAATTTTACTACAACAGCCAGGGATGAGCCTCAAAGGGGGTCAAAGATATGGACTCATCTGAACCTCTTGGTCTGCAAAAATATAAGGTTTTGTTGCTTTGTTTTTTGGCAATATTTCACCTTCTTCCTACTTGCTGTCAGTGGAAATACCATAAGAACAGCCTTCATACCAGCATTTTGGTGCTTGTACTTATGCTTTGGGAACGAGGGAGTGCAGATGAGAGAGAAAGGAAAGACTATTTAACCAAGCCTTTTCAAACTTCAGAAAAGGTTTGGTTTAGGTTCAGTCCAAAGGCTGGGAGAAGGCTGGGCTGGTTCTTCTTTGAAACTACTAACCAGCTAAACCCTCAAGATACCAAGTGATTTTATGATTCTTTGTGAACTTTAAATAACTTTTCATTTATCATCTGTGCAAATTCTACTCCAAGAAAATAATTGAAAGTTGTCACTTTGTCAGAGAGAATCTCTGCAGAGTGCAAAAGCCTTGGATAAAATACCTACCTAAATGCATCATGGAAAACAAACAAATCCTGGTGATGATAAAAGGCTAATTCAATAATCTAATCTGATCAAAAGATCAGTCTTGTAAAATCAATTATATTTGTCTTCAAACACAAAGACGTAGAAAAAGTTCTCAGAAGAAACACATTCTCCACAGCAATTGAACCACAAATTGATTTATGAATTTACTTCCCTAAGAGAAATATAACTTAATTCCTAAACTACTCCCACTAAGAACCTATGGGCATTTTGTCCCCTTTGTACTAGTTTAGCAAATCACTGAATGCATGTAAACAACATTTTGTATACAGCACGTGATTTATACACGGTTTCTCCTTAATGTTTACAAGGAGAACAACAGCAACCCATAAAGCCGTCAGCTCTGGTGTTTTCCTTCAAAATAAATCCAGCTCAGATGCTCAGTGCAGATTGGGATTTCAATCCAACAACTGACAATTTATAAATCACCCACTTTATTTCACAGTGCAAGTGCACATCTGTAATCCATATTTATTTCACATTAATAATTGTGAGGGTGCTGCTGCTTTAATTGTTTTGTGTCATATATATTTAATCTTACTAAATAACCCTACACACTATTCTAAAGGGACCATTTGTTTTACAACTGGGAAATATGCAGAGATTAATTGTTTCAAATGTTTTCAAATACAATACTGAAATGCACAGAAGTCCAGCACTTCCAAGAGTTTACTAACGAAAGCCACATTTTCATTCATTTATGTTTAAGAGAATTACTTCACATCCCTTCCAAACATCAACTTCAAACATGAAAAATGAGCAAAACAAAAAAAACCATTTTGATCAGTAAAAAATGACTAAAAATGTTGACTCACTTCAGAAATGCTTTCTGTAGTTGCAGGACTTTGTTTTCCCTTGTGTATACAGAATATTTACAATCGTTGTAACTATTTTTTCAGAGATTTTAGAAAGCTGGTGAGTATATGCCAGAGAGAAGGTGATTTAAAGCAAAAAGGGCTAGATTATGCCTTTTCAACCAGCCCTGATGAAAGGCCCCAATTAGGGAAGCCTTATACCACTCCTTTGCTCAGACCCTCAGCCTAACTATTTTCCCTCTGTGTCTACAAAATACTTAGTCTGAGGGCAAGTCAAAAGATATTCAGGACAGAGACCATCTTTATGTTCTGTGCTTGTACAGCACCTTGCATGATGGGATCCTGGTCTAGGGCTCATAGGTGCCATGGTAATACAAATAACAAATACAATCTGGACCACTCTCACTTGCCATTCTGATACCACTTCCTGGGACTACAACTGTGCAGGCTGCCCTTGCTCTCTGTCCCAATGGTTCATCTGAACTGGGTCAGAATCAAGATCATCTTGCCCTTCTTCAAGACCCATATTTATGGAACTTACTTTCTTAGGATGTACCCTACAGCTCAGTACAAAGCCTTGCTATTCAAGTGACTACTACTTTTCCTATTTTAGCTTTCCTTTTCTCCCCTACATCTTCCTTTTGAAACACATCTCTCCACCCGCCCCTTTTGGGCCTGCTTTAGTATTTGTAGCTGGTGTATTTGAACACTCAGTCCAGTTTGGTTTAATTTTTGTTTGTCATGTCCAACATCCAGATTCTATTTTGAGATGGAAGGTTCATAAATTAAGGGTCCAACTGCTAACCTCATCTACATGAGACGACCCATTTAGGTCAGAGATTATTCACTAAGTAAGAGTTTAAGAATTAGCTCCAGAATCCTAAAAGAGCTGGAGAGTCATAGGAAATTTTGTGTGTGTGTGTGTGTGCATGCACACGTAGATCCTAGTCATGGCTAAAGACATCTAAGTCTACATCTAAGTCTAAATGTTGCTTTCCTCCACAATGTAAAGATTGCATATCTTACATCTTCTTTATAACAACGGGTTCCCAGTGCTTGTGGCTAATATCCCTTCTAAATCAAAATGCTGAAGATGTAATCAGTTGGCTACATGTTTCACTAAGCATTCAAAATCATTATCCTGAAATCCATTGGGGAAGTAGGCGAGATGCTCTCAGTAGATTGTAGGTCAGTAGCACAAAGACCTACTATATAATTGGACTCAAGTGGTAGTCTCAGCTTGTGAGAGGCCAAGGACAAATTAGTTAGACTCCCCGCATACTTTTAAGGGAAACGTTTCAGCATGGGCACAGTTCAGCTTGCTGCTGCTGTCTGACCTGTGGATAAATAGAAAGCTTAAAGGTTCCAGAAATCGAGCAGTGAACAATTTGGGTGTCTGAACATGACAGGAAACGTCAGAGCATTTCTACGAGTATTTTGGTTGCAGGGTGAATTTGAATTCTTAAAATTATATCCAAGATTAGGCAACTAGTTTTTTTTATTTTAGATTATAAAGGAAAATAAAACCCAGCCTGAAACTCCATACAAATATTAATTCACCATAAATACCCAATATTTTATATTATATTTTAAAGGTAGCTGATTTGCACTTGTTCCATGAATCAGACAATTATCAGGTAAAAATGCACTCAAAGAGAAAAATCACTGGTCCGGTATTGTAGGTACTACTGTATGTACTTAATTCATTATGCATGCCAGGAGAAAATCAATAGCAAGCAATCCAGTACACTACAGTATTGAGTCTTGTCTAGACTAGCGCTTTAGGTCATGTTATAATACATGTGTAATCACCAGTTAATATGTGCTCCTAACACTATTGTAAATAATAATGTAAGCCCTTCACAGTCTAGTGAAGCAGGACCAAGAACAAACATGAGTGTCCCAGAATAAACATTTGTAATGTGCCTACATTATCACTTAACAGTGGTATTAAATGGCCTTCCTATTGGAAGGATGCTCTAGTAGCTAGGGAATAAGCCTAGGACTAAGAAGACATAGGGGCCAGTGCCTGCTCTGCCACAGACTTCCTTTGGGACTTCGTGCCAGCCGCTTTGCCTTACCTCACCGGGGCGCGGTGAGGATAAATACATTAAAGATTACAAGGTGCTCAGGTCCTATGGCAATAATGGGGACAACATAAGTACCTAAGTTAGATAGATTTAACAAGGCCAAGTCAAGAAAAGGCCTAGAAGGTTGCCTTGGTGATTCAGCATAATCAGGGTGACAGGAAGATGCATGTTAATGAAGGCTTTGTGCTCTGTCTCCCAAAAGTTCATTTTAGGGCACTACAGGTCAGCGGAAGGGATGAATGCACTTTTGAGTAACCCCCTTTCCTACTGCCAGGACAAAGGTAATGGTGGCTATCAGATCTAATTATGTGCCATGTGTATCTACTTTTGTTTTTCTGTCGTTAAAGCAATGCAGCTTTTTGTTTTCCTTTCAGGGTTTCGATGCTGTGCTTCTTCGCTATTTGAATTTGCACCGAAAGAGATTTAGAATTGGAAATAACTTTTAAGCAGTACTTTTACTATTGTCTCAGGAGTCTGACTCACAGAGTGTCTGTCACATTCCCCCAACCAACATTTCTGCCTAAGCACCGCAACCAACATTATAAAGTAATGACACAATTTTTATATTTATTTTGCTGCATACTGGGTAGATGGATGCTGTTGAAAAGATACTTGCACATCATAAGACAGTGGACTGTGTTTTTATCTTGAGAAAGGAGCACCAGTTTCTGCCAGGGGAGAGTGACTGACACTGCTGGAGGGCCCTTGGTCAGACAGCTACAGGACCCATGTGGGCCCCCTTCTCCCACAGCCTCATGAATTGAAGGGAAGGAACATGCCCACAGATGGGGTTAAACTATCAGGGTGAAATCCTAGCCCCACTGAAGTCAGTGACAAAGCTCCCATTGACTTCAATCAGCCCAGGATTTCACTCTCGGGAATATCCCATTTCCCATCAGCAAGGAGCAGCACATGCCTTCACAGCCTTTGGACTGTAGTGATATTGCCACATTCTATGACTATGGATATCGGCTATCTGCTGTAATGCTCTCTCCACTGCCACACTCTCTATTACCAGCCTCCCTGTCTCTCCTCTTCTCCATCCTTCTCACCCTTTCTATATTCACTTCCCCCTGAAAAATCCACAGTGTGCTCTTGTTGATTACAAGGACTATTCTACTCTGATTTAGTTATTTTATGGAGAAATATGTAATGATTTGCAAACTTACCCAGGTTATGATCTGATGCAGATGTTTGAGATATACTGAATAATAGTAACAAAGCACCTTTAACACAAGGCTGGTGCATGGATTCAGAAATAACCCAAAAAGAAAAGTGTTACCTCCAAATCACCACCATCAAACAGACCTATCCTTTTCAGAGCTCCCTTAGTCACCTGAACTCAGATCCTCAGGGGATTTATCTCCATTTTAAACTCCCTGCGAGATCTCAGTTAGGCATCTAAATCCCCTTGAGGATCCGGTGTGTCACCTTGTTGCAAAACACACCTAGAACAAAATTTGTTTCTATTCCTTCTTGAATTTTGGCTGAGAATTTAATTAAGGATTTATAGATTTTCAGAGAGTCTCCTTGGCTAAGCTGGAAACAATCTTTAATCAGAGTTTTCTCTAGGGAGGGGAAGGGATAGGGCTGCAAGGTTATAGGGCTGAAGCAATAATGCAGCTATCCCAGCCTCGTTCAACTTAACTTCCAATACTGCCAGTCGCTTAACTTATGGAAGAACAGCTTTTCTCACAAGTATCATCCAGAAAAGCTTCAGATGCGTAATGAAATGTCAGGTCCTATAATCTCACATTAATGCTTACGACTCAAGGCTTTATTACCTTGGAAATCAAAAATTAATCCCAGAAAATTTCCAAAATTCAAAACAAAAAGTTCGTGTGTTTTTTCAGTACAACTAGTGATAGAAAAAAATCAAAGCTGTGAACCAAAGCAGAGCTGTTCTGAAGACCATATTTGTATTGTTATTGATTATTGGTGGTACTCATTGAGAACCAACTGTGTGCTTGGTGCTGTACAAACACAGAAAGAATGTTCTCTCTCCCTCAGGGAGTGTAAAATTTAGATCAGACAGAATTATTACATTTCAGACATCTAATATGCCAGAAATGGGCTCAATCTTAATGTGGTGCAAATATATGAAAATAAATTTATCTTTTTTGGTGGCTTAATGGAATAAGTGATTTTTAAGGCTGGATTTGAGTAATGAGGGACAAGAATTCCAAGTGTAAAAGTGATGTGAAGGTAGGCATCAAAATGAATGGGGAAAAGTTTCACAAGTGACATCAGGAAGGAGGCTTAAGGAGAGCATAAGAGGGGGTAAGGGTAGGAAGAACAAAGATCAGAGCTATGGGGAAGGGCATTTTAATGGACCTTGACGGTAAGGACAAGAAGCTTGAATTTCATGCCAAAGGTGAGTGAAATCCAGCAAAGGGATTCAAAGGTAGTGGTGATGTGATTAAAATGGCAAGAAGGAGAAGTTCTACCAGTAGCAGCAATTAGTGTATAAAGTATGCTAAAGGGGGACAAGATTAAATGAGATGAAGTGAGAGTTCAGAGTCAGCAGGGTGGTAGTTGACAGTGGCTGTGTGTCATTTGACAATGGTTAAAAAAAAAAAAAAAACCAGTGTTGCTTTCTTCTAACACTAAATAGGGAACTTTAGTAGAATAAAGGACACAGTATTTAACCCCTAAAGCCACTTTGCCTTTCTCTCTGATTTGTTGCAGAACTTTCACTTAGAACCTTACCCAGGCGCTATTGCCTGACATCCTGCTTCAGACATAGAGCAATGGTACAGTCTCCTCACACAGCGCAGGCCAAATCACCGATCTTTCTAAGCAAGTGCTTTGTAAACACAACTTTGGAGCCCAGAGAAATAACACAACGGGAAGAACTTGTTCTGCCTCACCTCCTCCTAACCATTCACCACAGAAGCTGGATGCAATCTGACCCTCTATTTTTAAATAATATCCATCCCTTAATGCATCTCCATTGGCATTTAAATCAAGACATTTAATTTGTTTTCTTTACTACTTCCCTCATCCTTTTGACTGCAGTACATCTTATTTCTGAGAGGGTTCATTTGACTTATAGGAATGGACATCTGCTCATCTCAGTCTCATGTGGTCTCCCTGGACGGGAGAAAAATGATGAACCTTGCATGCCTTTACTATCTCCAGGGAAATAACTGTGGCCACAGATATAGAGCGGAAAGAAATGAGTGATCTGTGTTTTTCCACCATCCTTTATTTGCACTCTTCATGGTTTCTTTTCTCTTCAATATTGTTCATGTGCTTTGTTCAGCTGGTAATCCAGTAGAAATTGAAGCCTTTGCCCTCATGACTGTGAAGTTTTTACCATGTGATGGATGTGGTATAAGAACCTAGCTAGAGAACTAGATCCTAGCCAAATATTTGTCAAATGCAAGGAATTTTAGAAGTATTAAAAAATGCTGTGCCAGATTTTACTCTCCTTTGCCCTTGTGTAAATCTGGAGTAATTCCATTGGCTTCAGATGTACTCTGGATTTACACCAGTGTAAATGAGAGGAGACTTGGCTCGTTTAGACAGCAGCGTTCAATATGTAAAATGCTCCCGCAAAATTATAATGAAAGAGGATAGTGTACAGTGCTTGAAAGATCTTGTGCAGGTCAGAAGAAAAGAGCTGTGCAAAGTGTGCACAATGAAATCTGAAACAAAGAGAAACTGGTGTCTAAATACCACAGCACCTGCTATAACAGAAATTTGGGAGTAGATAAATAACATTTGCCTGGTTTCAGGTTTTTTTACAAACTCAAAAGCCAGATGAGGTTTGTCAAAAGGTTTTCTAGAGGCAGCTGGCTTTTGCCATCTTAGAGCCTGGGTTTAAAGACTGAAGTGGGCATGGAGAGATTTAGGATTTTACATTAACAATCATGCAAATTTCATGGCTTGCCTCTTATTAAATTCACAGTTTTGAATGATTTCTACTGACGTCCCTTTGTTGGATCATTCAGAAGCAAGACAGGGTTAAGGAATTAACATTGTAGGCCCCTACCCCGTAGTGTCCCAGCTACTGGAGTCATGTGAGTGTCACAATCTCAGCTATCACTTTAAAATAATGTTTAGTGCTTACAGTCACAAAGAAAAGTTTGAAAAAGTGACCTGAGTGTAACCAATGTAGAGACATCTGCCTGAGTCTTCAGACAGCCTGTAAAATAGCTCTGAGAGGTGTGAACTGTCCCATTCATCTCAACAGGAGAATCCATGTGCTCTGGGGGAGCCTGTCAACACCATCTCAGAAGAGGACTCTCTGTGGCAGAAGAGGAGTAGCTGGCCTGGCCCATCTACCCAACCAGATACTCCAGCAGCTGGGGTATGTACTGGTCCTCGACCTTATTATCACTGCTGCCTCTCCAGGGTACAGAGTAGCCCCTTGCTACCACTTCTGGAAGATCCAAGTGGCCCCATGCCACCCCATTCCAAATGGCCCAGGGGCTATGAGGTTGAAATCACAGTAGGGTTTTATTTCATGATGTGTCTAGAGCTCTCAATTGTTTTAGCTTGGCCTGGGTCAAAGATGAAACTGAAAGCAGAGCTTGATGGGGAATCTTGTGTGACACTTTCTTTTCTCTAGACAATCTTTTAAATAGCTCCTCTTTTTTAAAATGAGAACCAAAGACACACAGAAATTTGCACAAAAAGCAGAAGGGAGCACCCTAATGTATTGCAATACCATGAGTTAAATACCATGTCCCATCATGAGCTAATGTGACAGACTACAGTAAAAATATGCATTATGGTGAGTTACTGCATCTGCAAGTCATTATTTCCAATAGTAATAACTTGCAGTACCATGAGCCATTGATGTATCTCAGGGGAAATTGCAGGATATCTCCCTTAATTAACTTGAGTCACCAGTGTATAAAAGTAAACAATCAGTACCGCCTTGATCTTCCCAGGCTTGAGTGGGTAGAAGGTGTGTTCTTCCAGGCCTCACTGCCTGAGAAATATTGATTTACAGGTCTTTAGCCCTGATTATCAGTACTGGAGAACCCCACTATAAAATTTGGTTCATACTATTATTTAAAAGATAATCTCCCCCAGGCAGCATATCCTGGTTATACAGACTGCTGTATGTAGGCACACATTTTCCCTTTCCCTGTCTGAGCATAATGCCAGCAGACAGAAAAAGGACTGAGTTGGGCTTGATTAATGTTAGCACATGGTCACAAGGGTGACATGTGTTAATGGTGCAGTTATCACAAGTTAATGACACCCACTATTCCCTCAAGCCCAATGTCCTTGCCTTTCTGCCGAAGCCAAATAACACCACAGGGAAAAATTCATACCAAAGCTGACAGGAAATCCCAACTGCTTCATTTTAGGGAGTCAGCAAGAACTGCTGAGGCAAAAGGAGGCAACGGTCAGAATAAGGATCCTGACTAAGATCTGATTCCCAGCGTGGTCTTTTACTTGTTTTGAGTGGGTAAAGCATTCATGAAGGGAGACAGGAAAAAGAAGTGAGGTGCGAGAAAACAGTGGGAGTGTGTCCTGAGCACTAAAAGTAATTCATCACATAAATCACATTCGATTTTTTTCTGTTCTCTGATTAGACAAGTATTATTCTTATAGAACTGAAGTCAGTGGGAGTCTTTCTGTTGACTTCGGTTGATTTTGACTCAGGCCCGTAATCAAGAGGAAGATTTGAAGAATTCCCTGTGATTCTGAATTTCTCAGGGAAAAGTGGAAGATAAGCAGAGTTAGGGATTTAGAGACTTAGAAAATGTTACTCTTTCCTTTCTTGGCCTGGCCTTCCAGGTCTTGTATGAGGCATCATTCATAGAAATCCTAGGCTACTGTTAGGTTTACTGGGTGTATACAGCTTTTCAGTTTGATTTTCTTTTGTCACATTTACACAAGTGACAAGGTGCATTTTCGATCTTAGTTGTGAAGTGTGCACTCACACCTTTGTCTGGCTTGTTTAATTGCTTCTATGCCAGAGCTCTGGCAAGGGGCTTTGGAAAAGTTACCCCTGCCTGTGTTACATAGTGTCCCATCCTAAATAACACATACTAAGTGCATTGCATTTACTGGCCTTTAGCTCTCTGTCATTCCCACAGTCAGTGAACAAAGTAACTGAGTGTATGTGCATGGTCCTAGTTGAACGGGGTGTGATCAGATTCTTGTCTAGCTCCATTAATTGCCAGGGTTTGTGTCAGGCAACATACCATCCCATATATCTCTTAGGATTACTATTTCATTTTTCAGTTGTTACCTTCTTCTCTTACAAGTCTTATCTTTACTGATGATCTAAACTGGGTAGCAAGCACTTCTCAAAGGCCTGGTCTACACTGCGGGTGGGGGAATCGACCTAAGATACGCAACTTCAGCTACGAGAATAGCGTAGCTGAAGTCGACGTATCTTAGTTTGACCTACCTCGCGTCCTCACAGCGCAGGGTCAATTGCCGCGGCTCCCCCGTTGACTTTGCTTCTGCCTCTTGCTGAGCTGGAGTTTAGCAGTCAACGGGAGAGCTATCTGGGATTGATTTATCGTGTCTACACTACACGCGATAAATCGATCCCCAATAGATCGATTGCTACCCGCTGATTCAGCGAGTAGTGTAGACGTAGCCAAAGAGTGGCACATAGCAAAAATAACAGGAAGGATGAGAGGTGGTTTTACAATCTTAGGCCTTTTCTACACTACTGCTTAAGTCGATGTAAGTAACGTTGCTCAGGGTGTGGAAAAAAAACAACCCTTGATTGACATAAGTTACATTGATTTAAAGCGGTGTCTACACTGCACTATGTCAGCGGGAGACGCTCTCCCACCGACATAACTTCTGCCTCTCATTGAGCTGGAGTAATTATGTCAACGGGAGAGCACTCTCCTCTCAGCATAATGCATCTTCACCAGACGTGCTAGATTGGCGCTGCTGCATTGATGGCAGTAGTGAAGACAAGCCCTTAATCCTCCAGTTTTACAGTCCCCTGCAGAAGCCAAACATTTTCTGCTGTGTCACAAAGAAATCATCTTATATTAACAATGTCTGTGAAGGAGCTTCTATGGCAAAACAGTCTCGCATAACAGAGAACAGAATAAGATTTAAACTCAGGAAACAGTGATTCCCTTCTTTTAGGGAATCAATAGCCTTTCACTAGGGAGATCTTCAAATTCTCTCTGCTTTTTGCTGTCATGAAGGAGGGCGCTGATTCCCAGTCTAAGTATCATTCAGTTGTAGCACCCTTTGATTCTTTTGGGGAAGAAGAAAAAAGGATCCAGCCCCTGCCTGCACTTTGGTCCTGTGATGAAAAAGATTCCTCAGTTGGAAAAATAAAAGCTTCCAAGCTTCTTTGAACATCTCATGGACTCCCAGCAGGCAATGTGCACACACACTTTTGTGTAGCATATTTCAGTACTCTTTTCTAAGTAACCTTAAGAGGATGTCTGACTAACCCCAGACAACTAAAACAATACCAAAAAAATCAGGTAGTGGTTATAAGCTCAAATCTTTCATTAACTTCCATAGTTAGAGCAAATGAACAATTGTATTAGCTGCTGGGGCAATGACCTTATCCCCCAGCCCTACTTCTCATCCCCCCAGGAATTTTCCTGATTAAGTACCGGTAGTTATTGATTTTTTTCAACCTGCCCACAATGGGAGCTCCAAAAGTGGCAGGTAGCTATAAATACAGCCCAAAATATATTGGTTCCTGACGAAAACAATCAACTGACTTGCTCTTGAAAACACATTCATGTGTTTAGTGAAACCCACAGATTAACTGATAGTGGTTTCCTGCATCCTTCCATGGAACTTAAATTCTGTATACACAATTCCGGGCACCACCCACCCTGATCCAAACTCTAAGGGCTTCAGGCTAGATGCTTATTCCTAGCCATGCTCCTACACTGAAACAAGTCTTCTTCCCACCTGAATTTATCCTCTTCCTCTTCCTCAGCCTGATTTACCTGCCGCCTCCTCTTCACTAGCCATGAACTCCACTCTCCAGCCTCCCCCCCGCCTTTGCTTCAGCTCCTTTTTGCATCCCCCTTCAGGCTTGCTAATCATGTGCAGCAAACATCAACAAGCTGTCAGCAGCAGCCAGTGTGAGAGCAGGTCAATGTCAGCCATGTGCATGCCCTTACCTCGCTGCACACCAATCACGTCCTGTAGGCCACCTAGGTCATGACACATGATCTGTGAATGACAAGACAAGTCTCTCTCCCTGGATCACCTCTTCTGGCCAGTTAGTCATGCTCAGGTCTCATTCTGTCTTGTGCCCACTCTGTTTCCTCTCCTAATACTTCCCACCTCTTTCTAATAACCTTCCATCTCAATTCTCCCTCCTCCAGTGGAGACTGGGTGATAGACACAGGCATTTTGCATCCCATCTCTTAGATAATTGCCTGCCAGCTGTGCAGTTTAGACTCCATCCTTTCCTTCACCAGGACTAGGTAACCAGAGGTTGCCAAACCTATTCATTACATGCGGGAGGCAGATGCGGCGGGATGATATACAGCACCATCTTCTCTCTCTTTCTCTCACACACTTGGAAAATGGAGCTGCGCCATCCGATAAGTATCCCATAAGACCAGAAGCTCTGTTTCATGGTCTCCCACTTCACAACATGTGAAGGCTGCAATTCAGCAAGCAAACCTAGGGGAAGGGAATTTTTAACAGTGGGAGTATTAATCATTGGCACAGCTTACTAAGAGTTGCAGTAGATTCTCCATTATTGGCAATTTTCAAATCAAGATTGGAAGTTTTTCTAAAAGATATTCTCTAGTTCAAGCTTAGCTGTTGGACTAGTAGCAGGAAGTTCTATGGAGCTAGGTTGTGCAGGAGGTCAAACTAGCCTTAAAATCGGTGCATAGGAAGCATTCCTTGCTGCTTACAGGCAATTTGGCTACATCTTGCTTGCCCAGCTGCCCCTTACACAGCAAGAGCGGGATTCTGGTAAGGACAGTAAACGGCACAGTACCGACCACATTCCACTTGCATAGCAGGATGGAGAGTGGCACAAAGTCCTTTTCAAGCAACGGGGCTGGTGGTGGCAGCACATAAACTAATTCTCCACCCCTCAGAATAGACTGGGAGTGGGACAATAGGCTATGCAAGGTTCCTGCCCTTCAAACAGCAGGCTGGTGGCCAGGGATGCCAGACAGCTTAGTAGGAACTGACCATCAGCAGGCAATCAGTTTTCATTGGCCTTGTTGGATCTGGGCCCCAGTTATTTTTAAGCCTTTCCTGGACTCAGAGCCACCATTCCATATGGCATATTTGAGGGGATAGAGATGCATAGGTCAGAGTGAGATGACAAAACACTACTTTCTCCTGTGCAGCCATTGTCAGAAGGAAACCCATAATGCCTAGAGTGGCAGGTAGGGATCTATCAGGTGTTCACATACTGTGATCCCCATGGTTGGTTGCTCAGAGCCACCGGCTGCAAGTAGAGAATGAACATTTCACCTCTCCTGCTGCCTCTATTGTGGGTAAGATCTTCCAGCACCCCAGAAAACACTGTATATCAGATACTCTTCTGCATCCAGTTATTTATAATTGTTCCTCACATCATTTGCCTGAACAAATTACAGCCTGTGTATTATCTGTGATCGGAGTACTATTGTTATTCATCCGTGTCCCTGTTCCCTGATTGGGCATCTGCAACTTTCTGAACAAGAGAAGAATGAGTGATGAATAGTGAATAATGAATAATAACTAACAAAGGAGTACTTTTTTCATACACTTGTTCCTGTATGAATATGTTATCCATATAGATATAATAGTTGATTCCATAAGCATTCATATGCAGAGAAAACAGGTTGAAGAAAAACTAAGCAACAGGGGCAGGAATACAGCGGAATCAAATCATGAGTTGAAATTTGTTTACATATTCACAAGCACATTTTCTCATTATTCAATCAGCAGTACTAGAATCTCCTTGTGCTCTGATAGGGAGCTAAATGGGTAAGTAAGAGAGATAGGTTTTCTTCTAATCTCTCCCACTGACCTGCTCTATGATCTTGGGCAAGTTGCACTGCCTCTCCCTGCTTCAGCTTTCTCATTTTTAGAAGAGAATGCTGATACTTACCTTCCTCTATAGGGCCGTTTAAGATCTATGGATAAAATGGGCTCTGTGAGAGCTACATATTTTTTTAAGAGGCTCCTCAGTAACCTGGCAAAAACCGTGGTGTTTCTTAGGTTCTTACTGGTGTGTTGCTGGTGTTTTCAATGATTCTGTTGCTTAAAAGATTGTTAATAAATGATATTTTTGCTACTAAAAGTAATCAATGATTTCTGTGCATTTGACTTGCCAAATCAGGAGGTTTTTTTAAAAATTACTATTTTGTTCATTTAACAAAAACTTTTTTCCTCTGCAATGTCCAAAACTTAATAATTACTGTTTTCCTCCACTGTGTCAATTTGTCCTCCTGAGCCTGTAGAGATCCTCTTTCTTCTAATTTAAACCTGTAGAGGCATCTTGGCAGCTAATGTGGGCAATTACAGGCATTCTTGCTGTAATTTATACAATTACAGGAAATTTATTTTTTCTTAGCTGTGGGCTCCAGCCGTCTAAAGTTGCTGACCAGAAAGGAAGCTGTGAACATAATTTTTTTTTAAAAGATTTTGTTTACGTTCCCAGATCCATGCTTCTTTCCACTTTCCATCTATTTAAGAAAGGTTCTGAATTAATTGCATGTGTATTTGCATCCTCTTTCTAATCAGACTGTGTGCATAATTTTTAAGTGGTGTTTTAAAAATGCAGCCCAATGCTGGGTTTTAGACATGCAAAATGTTTTAGATTTCTGACCCCCTGTGCCTAACCTGAAAAAGAAATAAATAAATCTCCCCAGCTTTCTCTGCATGTGATCTGCAGTCAAACAAGAAGCAGCAAAAGGCACAGAGAGCAGCATGGCTATGGATGGTATTGAATGGGGAAAGAAACCTTACAAGTATACATTAACCCTCTCGCACTCGCTCTCTTACCTTTCCAGTGCTCTGTATTATAACACAGTACCAAAAGGCAGAGCATCATAGATTTTTCCACTTCTGTGGAGTGCCACAGTTTAAAGCTTTTCTGAAATAGGTTCTAGTTTGGATTTTATAAGAGTTGAAGGGGCATCTTCAATTCATAGGAATATGTGGTTGTGCCTGCTTTATGCCTTTGACTTGACATTGTAGAAGTCAACAGACTGGAACTTTAAAATAAGGGTCTGATCCTACTCACATTGAACTCAATGGAAGTTTTGCTGTTGACTTCAATGGAAGCATGAAAATATCTGTTGTATGGAGTGCTAAATACACTGTCAGCACTTAACAAACAATAATAATACGTCCTGACTGCTTCTTCCATTAGCACTCAAATAGCACTGAAATGGAGGACCACCCTGCTCCTTTCCTAGCAAATCTCCTTATTATAAATGCATTTCAGCTGAGTGGAATCACAAAACAAAAACCAAATAACCTTTAAAGCATGGCTAGCAAACCATAATTACATGCATCCCTGTGGATCTCACACTTTGGACAATACCAGATCACTGTACTGTCAAGAAGTGGTTCTCGGTAAAATTCTAGGTTATCAAAATACTTTATGAATCCTGCTTCAGCATTTCCCCAAATTAATGCCAGGTTACTTCCATTCATCTATTAAAAGTTTCTTTTCTATACTCAGATTCTGTGTTTGCGAGGGGGGAAGTATCGCCTCTAAGAAGCACCCAGGAAGTTGTGTGTAATTTTCCCAGATTATTGGGTGGGGATTTGAGCCGGTTCTGTATTGTATTGTTAAGATGGACCCCTAGATATAGAACCTGGCCCTTGTTGCTGCCGACTCCACCAGGCAGAAGGGATACATAGATATGATTGAGGTAACCCTGGCAGAGTGGAAAAAACAACTAGAAGAGATGACAGATATTTATTAGCTGCTTCACTTGAGAGATTGCTCTCCTTTTGTTACTCAGGTTCACAATAGGAAGGTTTTGCTGGACCTTCAGCTGATTCTGGCTATGATTCTGGCAGGAGGGGCAAAATACTTTTTATAATCTATGGGTGGCAAGGAGTTTGCAACCTTTTCTTCCAGGTGTGGACTATGTTAGCCACACCTTTATCACTACTGCTTGGATTACTGCAGTGCATTCTAACCATAAGGTGCTACATTAGTTTGGTCCCTTGGGACATAGGAGAGCCCCTTTTTTCTTTGTGACACTACCCACAGCAGCTGAGATCAGTTGAAGTTTAAATGGAAGGTATCTAGATAGAGGGAATTTTCAGTGAGGAGGACTCAGCTTTGAAATTTGGTTCCCTCACTGGTCCCCCAGAAGTTGAATTTATTGACCTTCAGGTCATGCCACAAGACTTATCTGTCCTCTCGGGCTTTGGCTGTGGGAAAATCTTAGTTTTGGAGGATCCAGGAGAGTTTGGACACTGGTCGAGATGATATAAAACAAGGTAGTTTTTATTGCAAATATGTGCACGTGCCTTGTGTGCGGAGAAGATGCTATTATTAAGTGAGACTGCGGTACGTGGCTGGAGAGCTTAAAGGGTCACTCTTCACCTGGCTCTGGTTTGTGGCTGCTGGGTGCTTGCAAAGTTAAAAAAATAAAAGAATTTTTTGTTTAACAGAAGCTTTCCTTGCCTAAATTTGGAGAACTACAGAGCTTGGGATGGGTGCTTTTTAAAGAAATCGAAATAAATAAACATACAAGTTCTTCACGTGGAAAGGCCATTGAAAAATGCATTGATCCAGGCTGTGGCTTTTAAAGACACAGCCACTCAAGGGGAGATGATGGTGGACATCACACCTGTGGCAGATCGTTGGAGTTATTCTGCTTATGAAGGCAAATAGCATGACTCCGAGGATAAATCTATATTGCAAAAGAAAAAACCTGCAGCAGCGAGCCTCAGAGCTGCAGTCAACTGACTTGGACTCAGAAGGCTTGTGCTACAGGGCTAAAATTAGCAATGTAGATGTTCCTGCTGGAGCTGGAGCTCAGGCTCTGAGACCTGGCATGGGGGTGGATCTCAGAGCCCAAGCTTCAGCCTGAGTGAGAATGTCTACACTGCCATTTTAGCCCCCAGCACAAGCCCTGCGAGCCCAAGCCAGTTGACCTGGGCTCTGAGACTTGCTGCTGTAGGTCTTTTTTTCTTACAGTGTAGACATACCCTGGCCATCCTGGGGTACCTCACACTGGAGTGCCCACTGCTATACCTAGTAAAGCCTGTCTTAATCGGAAGTCTGGGCTAGTTCAAGTACTGCACTAATTAGTATATTTTGCTGTAACCCGGGGACCCCAACTGGCAGAGGGCACAGGGATCCCCTGGGTCAGATATATGCATAATAATTCACCAAAGGGTGGCACGTGAGGTCTCTATGAGAGCTAGTAGCCCACTGATCATCATAGTAATTGAGCAATGTATATAGGGATAATATTTAAGGAGTTACATGTCTATACTAAAATAACATTCTTAAGGTTTTGGAGTCACCAGGAGATGACATACCTCAGAAATGTTCCTTTTCAGGCAGGTGGCAACAGCTATCTATCTCCCTGTCTGGCTGTTTGTGTATTGTATGCCTCACTCTACACCTATTTGCATAATAAACCAGTTGCAAAATGAGAGATTGCAAAATTTACAGGAAAGGAACTCTACAATATGAAACAAATAGCAGTGGGCATCTGTTTGTGACTAAAGACAATGGATGGGACTGGTATACCTTAGGAAGGGCAAAGAAACACTTTTGATCATTCAACTGGGGATAAGCGGTCTGCGTACGTTTCTCATGAAAGGAGGTTCACAGCTAATCTGGCTGTCAAATGCTGCAAGGATTTTGGTGAGCAAGCAACTCTCTACAAGAAAATGAGAGTATCTTGTTAATTAAGTCTAGACTCTAGAATGTGTGTTATGATTTTGTTTTGTATGTGAACATTTGTTTCCAAAACTTCTACTTGCTACTACTTGACTCTAGAAGTATTGGGAGCATAAGCTTTCATGGGTGAGAACCTCACTTCTTCACTTACATCTGAAGAAGTGAGGTTCTTACCCATGAAAGCTTATGCTCCCAATACTTCTGTTAGTCTTAAAGGTGCCATAGGACCCTCTGTTGCTTTTTACAGATTCAGACTAACATGGCTACCCCTCTGATACTTGACTCTATGCTTTTTTACATGAACTTATAGTTAATTTCACTACAAATTTATCTAAGTGCTGTGTGTTAAGTGGAGCAGTGATCTGAGGTGGAACCAGTAAGCTGGGAAGTATTGTTTCTTTGGAAGCGGCGATTCTGAGTGGAGCAGAGGCTGGACACACCGGGGAAACACTCAGAGGGCTGAAGGATTGGGGTGTGTCAGTTGCTAACCTGGAAAGTAACAGCTAGGCCTACAGGGGAGTGTTGTGCTGCCAGTGAAGGTGGGGCACTGACCCACAGACAAGGCTTCCTCATGCTAGGCAGAGAGTACCGAGGTGGCTCACAATCCTGGGTGCCCCTCAGAAGCATCACATCTGCCATGTGTTCTTCTTCCTGGATCTGCAGTGTTAATGGTCTGCAGCCAGCTCCCTGGGCCATGATCTTGTCTGATCTCAGAAGTTAAGGAAGGTGTGGCCTGGTGGGGAAAACCTAAGGGCTGCAGGAAGTGGTGCTGGTGAATCAATAAATAGCCTTCTTCCCACTGAATCAGTACTGAGCCCATAACCCTATAATTAGGGGTATTAGCCTGCTGGTGGTATAACTTCTATATAAGGCTTAGAACTAAAGTTATGCTGGCAGTGTACATTACACATCGCGTGCAACTGTTCCTGAGAATAGGATTGTGTCCTGGTCAAATTCCAGCTGTGTAATTGCAATGTATTTATCCTACTCTCCCTATTGGATAAAATATCGCTTACTTTCTGTCCTGAGTTGTTGTGTAGTATTGCTCAGGTGAGCTGCTGACTTCAACACCAGAGCTGACATGTGGATGAAATTACCAATATCCTATGAACTATGGTCCATACAGCTTGTGAAAGTTGTCTGTATGTTGAATATAACTGCAGTGACAAACACAGGAGTCACTTCTATAGAGAAATACTGAATAGTTAGGCTTTATGGATTTTTATTTTTTATAATTTTCACAGATCATATCAATCTTTATTTTTAAGCTCTTTTATTTTTATCAATTTGAACTTTCACAATTGGGAAATTATGGGTGGGGATCAGACAATGGAGGGGTTAAGATAATTATTTAATGACAGTAGATGTTGAGATTCAAAAAGTTAAAGCTTTATAGCCATTAAAACGCAAATAGTGAATATCATGTCACAGTATACAAAATAAACATCCTTGAAACAAACTGTAATATAGTCACAAAGAGCATTTTTCTTTGCCTATTCGTAAATTGAGATTATTATTGATGGAAATATTTTTGTCGTTGTGTGTGTGTGTGTGTGTGTGTGTGTGTGTAGAAATCAACATTTACCAATTAAAATCTAATCCTTCCAAGCCTATGTACAGTGATAACAAAATACCCTGTATAATACTCAGCTTCCTACCTGAGCTGGTTGAATTCGGGGGAAGGGGTCCTTCTGAAAGAAGCATTGGCTTTTCTGATAGAAGAGGGCACTTCATCTATGACCATCATTTGACAATAGGTTAAAAGGTCTCAGCATTTGATCTGATGTCATGAAACAACTGCTTTGATGGTTTTCCTCAACTTGCTTACCAAAAACCTGGCTTGACAATTTATTTTGAACATCTGGCTACTATTATTTAGCATCTATTTATAAAGCTGTCCTCAAGAAAACTGTGGCCTCTCTCACAGAAATGTCTGTCTTCAATCAGTTTGTGTGTGTCTTGTGGCAATGGGATATTTTACAGACATTAGTTCCTAATTGCCTAGGGGTTTCTTATACAAATCAACATTCCTTTCTGGAGCTACTTTATTTATATATGGTTTCTATTAACAGAGCTGTTTCTGCATACAACATAAATGAAAACAACTCTATTAAAGAAGCTGTGAGTCACTGCTGTCATTTTATTAAATAAATTATTTCAAGATCTCAGACAAGGCATGAAAAGGCTATAACCAAGTGGCTAGGGATTCCTTAAAAATACCCACAAACCACTTCTTTGTTTCTGCATTTGCATTAAGCTCATGTAGAAGTTCACATTCCATTTTACCAATGCTAGTGAAATAATTATAAGTACATTCAGAGACACTGCAGTATGTAATAAGGTGGGAGAAAGAGCAAACTTTCTTCTTATGCAGGAACAATGATGTAGCAGTTCAAGGTTATGTGTACTTGTACTATATGGGTATATCATACATCAGGAGAAGAAATGTTAGTGTGATGACACACTCATCACATCAGGCATTTAACTCCAGGTGCACTTCTGTTTCTGTTATATATTTAGATCCATGTACTACTATTACTTAAAAAAAAAAATGAAGGTGCACCTTACAGATGATGGGCCAGATTCTGTTCCTCTGTGCTATTGAACTTAATGGGATTGAGGCAGAGGCTTATCTCTGTGTACCCTACCTGGATTATGTTCCTGCTTTGCTACATGCAGCAATGTCTTTTGCTGCTTGATCTGTGTTTCCCTTCATTTAGCAGAACCTGGTTCATGGTGCTACTACTAGAGCAAGTTAGTCTTCGGGCCTGCTAATCCATCTTTCCACTCAGTTCAAGTCCATAGATTTTTATATGTTCAGAGCTCTGAAGCAATAGCATTTCCAGATACCTCATAAAAGTGTTACAATCATCTGGGTAAAAGTCACCTTTCTAATTGTGATGCATGGGTTGCAGAACACTGTTATTTCCCTGCCTCCTCTTATCAGTTCAACTGCAGCACCAGTCCTGGTTCAGAGAACAGCTTGAATATGTAAGGAAGAGATAAGGGCTCTGTTAAGACTAGTAAATGGCATAGGACTAAAAATAGAATTCCGTGTGTTTAAATGGAATAATTCAGTTATTCCTCAAAGTAAACCTGCATCTGCTTGTTTGATCTCTAATGATTCTCACACATGAACAAAATAAAAGAATCGGATAAAGGCTTACATTTTTATTCATTTGCTGACCACTAAGCACAGTGATAGATGAGAATGAGTTTAGTGAGTTGACTGGGTAAGAGAGGAGAACAGTAAACAGTTAACAGCTTGATACGGGGTATCTGCATTGTGCTGGGTCCCAGTTTTCTTGTGCCCTTGATCATTACATAGGTAGCAGTAGAGAGCATGAGATGAAGAGAGATTTTTAAATTAGGATTCCTAAGCAATAGGGTATTTTCTCATAACAGACTAGTTAGACACATTATTCCAATAGTTATCTCTGTTGAACTGTATCAGATATACTCTACCAATTGTTTGATCCTGTGATCATTCAGTTTAAATGAATTGTAATGCTAATAAAACAAAAATCTTGTACCAGCCAAAGTATTTATATTCATTAAGATAAAAACATCTGGGGTTTTGCCATTAACTTTAGTAGAGTCAGGATCTCACCCATGATGTTTTTTCAGGATATAGAGTTGAATGAATAATTTGATATTGACCTGAATGTTATATTGACCTGAATATTTTTTATGTTGTTCATCAGTTTGTTTTGATTTTATGTATCTTGAACTCTGAATTCTCCGGAGACAAACACATTGGCCTAAACTTTCAAAAGTAACTAGTATCAGAGCGGTAGCCGTGTTAGTCTGGATCTGTAAAAAGTAACTAGTGATTTTGGGTGCCTCATTTTTTGGCTGCCCAGCTTGAGAGTCTAAAAACAGAGGGCAGGCACTGTGCACATTTTAGAAAATTGCTTCTTTTAAAATGCATCAGGCTAGGCACCCAAAATTATTTGCCCCCTTTGGAAATTTTCCACCAATGTCCTCTGACTTGTAGAAATCTGCTTCTTGGCTTTGAGAAGCAAGAGACTGTTTTTTTAGGCCTGGTCTACACTACGGGTTTAGGTCGACTTTAGCAGCGTTAATTCGAATTAAGCGTGGACACGTCCACACGACGAAGCCCTTTCTTTCGACTTAAAGGGTCCTTTAAACCGGTTTCTTTACACCACCTCCGACGAGGGGATTAGCGATAAAACCGGCCTTTGCGGGTCGGAATTGGGGTAGTGTGGACGGAATTCGACGTTATTGGCCTCTGGGAGCTATCCCGCAGTGCTTCATTGTGACCGCTCTGGACAGCACTCTCAACTCAGATGCACTGACCAGGTAGACAGGAAAAGACCCGCGAATGTTTGAATTTCATTTCCTGTTTGCTCAGCGTGGAGAGCACAGGTGACCACGCAGAGCTCATCAGCACAGGTAACCGTGATGGAGTCCCAGGATCGCAAAAGAGCTCCAGCATGGACCGAACGGGAGGTACGGGATCTGCTCGCCATATGGCGAGATGAAGCAGTGATAGCTGAACTCCGTAGCAGTAAAAGAAATGGAAAAGTATTAGAAAAGATCTCCAAGGCCATGAAGGACCGAGGCCATAACAGGGACACACAGCAGTGCCGCGTGAAAATTAAGGAGCTGCGGCAAGCTTACCACAAAGCCAGAGAAGCAAACGGAAGGTCCGGGGCAGAGCCGCAAACTTGCCGCTAATACGCGGAGCTGCATGCGATCCTAGGGGGTGCAGCCACCACTACCCCAACCGTGTGCTATGACTCTCTCACTGAAACACACAGGGAAGACGGTTCGGGGAACGAGGAAGATGAGGATGGAGGTACTGTAGGTAGCTCACAGCAGCAAGGAAGCGGAGAAACCGGTTTCCCCAACAGCCAGGATATGTTTGTGACCCTGGACCTGGAACCAGTAACCCCCGAACTCACCCAAGACCCTCAGGGCACACAGGAGACCTCTGGTGAGTGTACCTTTGTAAATATTTGTAAACATTACACACAAAAAAAGCAAGCGTGTTTAATGATTAATTTGCCCTGGCAATCGCGGCCAGTACATCTACTGGAAAAGTCTGTTAACGTGTATGGGGATGGAGCGGAAATCCTCCAGGGACATCTCCAGAAAGCTCTCCTTTATGTACTCCCAAAGCGTTTGCAAAAGGTTTCTGGGGAGGGCTGCCTTATCCCGTCCGCCATGGTAGGACACGTTACCACGCCAGGCCAGTAGCACGTAGTCTGGAATCATTGCATAACAAAGCATGGCAGCGTATGGTCCCGGTGTCTGCTGGCATGCAGACAATATCCATTCCTTATTTCTCTTTGTTATCCTCAGGAGAGTGATATCATTCACGGTCACCTGGTTGAAATTGGGTGATTTTATTAAGGGGACATTGAGAGGCGCCCGTTCCTGCTCTTCTGAACAGAAATGTTCCCCGCTGTTAACCACGCGGTGGAGGGGAGGGGTGAAGTGATCATCCCAGAGAATCGTGTGTGTGTGTGTGGGGGGGGGGGGTTTACTTGTGTTTGTGCCGCATGTTAATCGGGAAACCGCAGCCCCTCCTTTTACATTGAAAACCCATTTTAAATGGACAACCCAATTCATCCTTGATACGGGAAATGCGCTGCTGTTTGCAACCTTTCCCTCATGTTAAGAAGGTTAAAAAAGCCAAAACACTGTGGTCTACCATGGCTGCCTGCAAGCCGAAATATGCGACCTTGTAATGAAAGAGTGTACCCATTGTTCTCTAAAATGTGTCTTTTTTAACCACCTCTCCCTTCTCCTCCACCAGCTGCAAATGTTTCTCCTTCGCAGAAGCTAGTGAACATTAGAAAGAGAAAACGTAGGACGAGGGACGATATGTTCACGGAGCTGCAGATGTCCTCCCACGCTGATAGAGCACAGCAGAATGCGTGGAGGCAGTCAATGTCGGAGATGAGAAAAGCACAATATGAACGAGAGGAGAGGTGGCGGGCTGAATGGCGGGATGAAAAGAGCAAGTGGCGGGCTGAAGATGATAGGTGGCATCAGCTTGCAGACAGACGGCAAGAGGCAATGCTCTGTCTGCTGGAGCATCAAACTGATATGCTCGAGCGTATGGTTGAGCTGCAGGATAGGCAGCAGGAGCAGAGACCGCCGCTACAGCCCCTGTGTAACCAACAGCCCTCCTCCCCAAGTTCCATAGCCTCCTCACCCAGACGCCCAAGAACACAGTGGGGGGGCCTCCGTCCACCCAGTCACTCCACCCCAGATGATCGCCCAAGCATCAGAAGGCTGGCCTTCAATAAGAGTTAAAGTTTTAAAATGCAGTGTGTCCTTTTCCATCCCTCCTCCCCCACCCATCCCAGGCTACCTTGGCAATTATCCCCCTACTTCTGTGAGGAACTAATAAAGAATGCATGAATGTGAAAAAACAATGACTTTATTGCCTCTGCAAGCGGGAGGGGAGGATGGGGTGGGGTGGTTGGTTTACAGGGAAGTAGAGTGAACCGGGTCGGGGGGGGGTGGCGGGTTCATCAAGGAGAAACAAACAGAAGTTTCACACAGTAGCCTGGCCAGTCACAAAACTCGTTTTCAAAGCTTCTCTGATGCGCACCGCGCCCTGCTGTGCTCCTCTAACCGCCCTGGTGTCTGGCTGCGCGTAATCAGCGGCCAGGCAAGTTGCCTCAACCTCCCACCCCGCCATAAATGTCTCCCCCTTACTCTCACAGATATTGTGGAGCGCACAGCAAGCAGCAATAACAATGGGGATATTCTTTTCGCTGAGGTCTGAGCGAGTCAGTAAGCTGCGCCAGCGCGCTTTTAAACATCCAAATGCGCATTCCACCACCATTCGGCACTTGCTCAGCCTGTAGTTGAACAGGTCCTGACTACTGTCCAGGCTGCCTGTGTACGGCTTCATGAGCCATGGCATTAAGGGGTAGGCTGGGTCCCCAAGGATCACGGTAGGCATTTCAACATCCCCAACGGTTACTTTCTGGTCTGGGAAGAAAGTCCCTTCCTCCAGCTTTCGAAACAGAGCAGAGTTCCTGAAGACGCGAGCATCATGTACCTTTCCCGGCCATCCCACGTTGATGTTGGTGAAACGTCCCTTGTGATCCACCAGGGCTTGCAGCAGCATTGAAAAGTACCCCTTGCGGTTTACGTAGTCGGTGGCTTGGTGCTCCGGTGACAAGATAGGGATATGGGTTCCGTCTATGGCCCCGCCACAGTTTGGGAATCCCATTTCAGCAAAACCATCCACTATTGACTGCACGTTGCCCAGAGTCACTACCCTTGATATCACCAGGTCTTTCATTGCCCTGGCAAATTGGATCACAGCAGCCCCCACCGTAGATTTGCCCACTCCAAATTGATTCCCGACTGACCGGTAGCTGTCTGGCGTTGCAAGCTTCCACAGGGCTATCGCCACTCGCTTCTCAACTGTGAGGGTTGCTCTCATCTTGGTATCCTGGCATTTCAGGGCAGGGGAAAGCAAGTCACAAAGTTCCATGAAAGTGCCCTTACGCATGCGAAAGTTTCGCAGCCACTGGGAATCGTCCCATACCTGCAGCACGATGTGGTCCCACCAGTCTGTGCTTGCTTGTTTCCCGGGCCCAGAATCGGCGTTCCACGGCATGAACCTACCCCAGTGACACCATGATTTCCACATTGCTGGGGCCTGTGCCTTGTGAGAGGTCTATGTCCATGTCAATTTCCTCATCACTCTCTTCGCCGCGCTGCAATCGCCTCCTCGGGTGGTCCAGGTTTCGCCTTGGCATGTCCTGGCTCTGCATATACTCCAGGACAATGCGCGTGGTGTTCATAGTGCTCATAATTGCCATGGTGATCTGAGCGGGCTCCCTGATCCCAGTGCTAGCTATGGCGCCTGGTCAGAAAAAAGGCGCGAAAGTAGTATCTGATGGACCAGGAGAAGGAGGGAGGGAGGGAGGGCCGAGTGACGACATGGCGTACAGGTACAGGAACAGGGAATTAAAATCAAGAAAGGTGGCTGTGCATCAGGGAGAAACACAAACAACTGTCACACAGAATGGTCCCCCCAAAGATTAAACTGAAAACCCTGGGTTTAGCAGGCCGTTGATTTCACGGAGGAAGGGGAAGCAAATGAATACAGAGCAAATCTATTTTTTACATCTTAAGACAACGGTGCAGCGTGACTGATAGCCCTCGGCATCTTTCTGGGTGCTTGGCAGCAAATACTGGGCGCTTGGCAATTAGTGTATGACGATGGTCTTCAGGCCTATTGCACGATCGGGTGCTCGGGGAAGACTCTGCTAATGTGCGATGACCCGACTTGTAATAGGATGGTTAACAGTCGTAATACACCATCTACTGCCAAAAGGCAAGGGGCTGGTGCAATGCAGCCCCACGGCTGCCAGCACCCAGATCGCCGATGAAGGCTACCAGTCTACTGCACCGTCTACCGCCAAAAGGCAGTTAGCAGCTGCTGCTGTGTAGCAATGCAGTACCACGTCTGCCGGCACCCAGAGGACATATGGTGACAGTGAGCTCAGCTGAGCTGAGCGGGCTCCATGCTTGCCATGGTATGTTGTCTGCACAGGTAACCCATGTAAAAAGGCGCGAATCTATTGTCTGCCATTGCTGTGACGAGGGGGGAGGGGCCTGACGACATGTACCCAGAACCGCCCGCGACACTGTTTTGCATCATCCGGGCATTGGGATCTCAACCCAGAATTCAAAGAAAAGGCGCGAAAGTAGTATCTGACAGACTAGGGGAAGGAGGGAGGGCGGGCCAAGTGACAACATGGCGTACAGGTACAGGGAATTAAAATCAAGAACGGTGGCTGTGCATCAGGGAGAAACACAAATAACTGTCACACAGAATGGTCCCCCCAAAGATTAAACTGAAAACCCTGGGTTTAGCAGGCCGTTGATTTGACGGAGGGAGGGGGAAGCAAATGAATACAGAGCAAATCTATTTTTTACATCTTAAGACGACGGTGCAGCGTGACTGATAGCCCTCGGCATCTTTCTGGGTGCTTGGCAGCAAATACTGGGCGCTTGGCAATTAGTGTATGGCGATGGTCTTCAGGCCTATTGCATGATCGGGTGCTCGGGGAAGACTCTGCTAATGTGCGATGACCCGACTTGTAATAGGACGGTTAACAGTCGTAATACACCATCTACTGCCAAAAGGCAAGGGGCTGGTGCAATGCAGCCCCACGGCTGCCAGCACCCAGATCGCCGATGAAGGCTACCAGTCTACTGCACCGTCTACCGCCAAAAGGCAGTTAGCAGCTGCTGCTGTGTAGCAATGCAGTACCACGTCTGCCGGCACCCAGAGGACATATGGTGATGGTGAGCTCAGCTGAGCTGAGCGGGCTCCATGCTTGCCGTGGTATGTTGTCTGCACAGGTAACCCAGGTAAAAAGGCGCGAATCTATTGTCTGCCGTTGCTGTGACGGGGGGGAGGGGCCTGACGACATGTACCCAGAACCGCCCGCAACACTGTTTTTGCATCATCCGGGCATTGGGATCTCAACCCAGAATTCCAAGGGGCGGCGGAGACTGCGGGAACTGTGGGATAGCTGTGGGATAGCTATCCATAGTGCAATGCTCTGGAAGTCGACGCTAGCCTTGTACTGTGGACGCAGTCCGCCGACTAGAGCACCTAGAGCATTTTATGTGGGGACACACACAATCGGCTGTATACAACCGATTTCAATAAAACCGGCTTCTATAAATTCGAACTAATTTCGTAGTGTAGACATACCCAAGTGTGTGGAGTAACTCCTCAGGTGGTATTGAGTGCCTTCAACTTACATTGAAGTGAACGAGACAACTTATGTGAGAAAAGTTACGCACATGTTTGCAAGACTGAGATGAGGAACAGCTGTCACCTTGATTACTCTACCATAGTAAAAAATATGTAAAGCACTGAAAAATAAACCCCAAACACCACACTTGTCTGAGATGAAATCTAGCAAAAGTAGAAATTAGTTTTCCTCTGACTAGCGTAAAAAACCCTATCGGTTTGGAAAGCTGTTTGGAGTACAGTAGAGATTTACCACATGGAATTAGTGATCTGCAGGTGGATGTTTAGATGTCTGCTATGAAGCTCTGTTTCACCTCAGTTCCGTAAGAAACAAATCCAAAAGAGATGAATTGAAGAGGATTGTTTGTGTATTCCACTTCCAGGTGCGTAACAGCTGGTGAAGGCCGAGAGACCGAAGCTGTGAGTTATAAATTCTAAACTAGAACTTTGGCCACTTCCTATCATTCTGGCTTTCTCACATTAATAATCACTGAACATGAGAAAATGGGAGCTCAGGTGTGTTCTGTGGCTTTGCTTTCTATCATCTCCACATATCCAACTGGTTTGGATTCACAATGGGGCCTTGAAAAATCGTAGGCAGAAAGCTGTGATTTATACAGCGCTAGAGTAATTAGAGCAGCGCTTCCAAGTTCTGCTATAGTTAAGGCTGTGTCAGTATTTCCATTAGCAGTCCTTGTGTTCAAGGGTTTACAGTTTGACTGTAAAATGTCGCTCCAGGCTGTAATTTGGCATATGAGGATTTAGTGCCAGAGGAAATCTTACTATAAAATGTAAGAGAAAATCTGTTTGGCTTTTTCAAAGGCATTTGAAAACTCATCCCACTACGCATTCAGAAAAGAAGGATCTAAATATATTTTGTGTTTCTAATAGTGCTGTTCAGGCTGTTTGTTTCAAAGAGACATGAATCCTTTCTTGCTGCCTGGGGAACAGGCATGTTATTAGCCCATAGCAGTAACAGATAGTTACACCACCTTCTGCTAAGGCTCCCTCATCTCACCTGCATTTGGGTGAAATACTAGGCAAGTATCCCCAGTTTACTCTCCTGCAGCAGAGAGAAGGGTAGGCTGCCTATGAAGTTGGGGTGGGGGACCGATTACTTCTCCTTAACCCATGCAGTCATCAATGTGTACGGTTCAGTAGATAAGTGTAGAAGAGACATAATAACTATATGCTCTACAAAACATGAAACCAGTATGTGAGCCTTCCTATTCAAATTTGTTTAAACAATGCTTTGCATCTTAACAGTTCATTTAGCTGATTTGCAGACTACATCATTGTAATATTTTTATATTGAAATATATTTTGGAACAGATTGGTGTAAGTCCTACATGGGGCTGCCTACCAGTTAACTCCTGAATGAATGTTAGACTTTTTTTTTGTGTCAAATTTTTTTAGGTCTCTCTGCAGATAATCATCAAAGCACCTGATAATATCTGGAGGGAAACTCTGATAGCCTAGAGAGATTCCATAGGAGGTTTCAGGGTGACACCAAGGAGACCTGAATAATAACATGTAATAAATGGGAATTGTGGAGTTTCTGCTCATGCACAACAAAGGAAAACTGAAGGTAAAAACATGATTGTCTAATATTGAGTCAGGACCCAGCACCTGGTGTTGGTGAGTAGTGAGGATCTCAGAGAAGAACTGGTTGTAGAGGACAACCTTGGTTTGAGTGATCATGAGTTAGTTCAGTTTAAACTAAACGGAAGGATAAACAAAAATAGATCTGCACCAAGGATCCTTGAATTCAAAAGAGCTAACTTTAATAAATTAAGGGGATTAGTTAGGGAAGTGGATAGGACTGAAGAACTCAAGGAGCTGAATGTGGAGGAGGCTTGGAATTACTTTGAGTCAAAGTTTCACAAGCTATCTGAAGCCTACATCCCAAGCAAGGGGAAAAAATTTATAGGGAAGGTTTACAGACAAAGCTGGATGAGCACGCATCTCAAGCAGGCGACTAAGAGAAAGCAGAAAGCCTACAAGGAATAGAAGATGAGATGGATCAGCAAGGAAAGCTACCGCTTGGAGGTAAGAAAGTGTAGGGATAAAGTGAGAACTGCTAAAAGCCAAGCAGAATTGGACCTTGCAATACGAATTTAAACCAATAGTAAAAGGTTCTACAGCCATATAAATAAGAAGAAAAAAAGGAAAGAAGAAGGGGGACCACTAAGAACTGGGGATGGAATGGAGTTAAAGATTATCTAGGCCTGGCCCAACACCTAAACAAATACTTTTCCTCGGTTTTTAATGAGGCTAATGAAGACCTTAGAGGTAGTGGCAGTTTGGCTAATGGGAATGAAGATATGGAGGTAGAAATGATCACATCTGAGGTGGAAGTCAAACTCAAACAGCTTAATGGAATTAAATCGGGGGGCCCAGATAATCTCCATCCAAGAATATTAAAGGAATTGAAATTGCAAGCCGAATAGCAAGAATTTTTAATATCAGAGGGGTAGCCGTGTTAGTCTAAATCTGTAAAAAAGCAACAGAGGGTCCTGTGGCATCTTTAAGACTAACAGAGGTATTGGAGCATAAGCTTTCGTGGGTGAATGCCCACTTCATTAGACGCAAAGATGCGATGTACATTGGCCAAACCAGACAGTCTCTATGCAAAAGAATTAATGGACACAAATCTGACATCAGGAATCAAAATACTCAAAAACCAGTGGGAGAACACTTTAACCTGTCTGGCCATTCAATGACAGACCTGCGGGTGGCTATCTTACAACAGAAAAACTTCAAAAACAGACTCCAACGAGAGACTACTGAGCTGGAATTGATATGCAAACTAGATACAATCAACTCAGGATTGAATAAGGACTGGGAATGGCTGAGCCATTACAAACATTGAATCTATCTCCCCTTGTAAGTATTCTCACACTTCTTATGAAACTGTACTGGGCTAGCTTGATTATCACTTCAAAAAAAAATTTTTTCTCTTACTTAATTGGCCTCTCAGAGTTGGTAAGACAACTCCCACCTGTTCATGCTCTCTGTATGTGTGTATATATATCTCCTCAATATATGTGCCACTCTATATGCATCTGAAGAAGTGGGCAGTAGCCCACGAAAGCTTATGCTCTAATAAATTTGTTAGTCTCTAAGGTGCCACAAGTACTCCTGTTCTTTTTACAATAGCAGATGTTAAGGTAGCCATCTTACAGCAAAAAAACTTCAGGACCAGACTCCAACAAACCTCGATGCCAACTCTGCCCACATATCTACACCAGCAACACCATCACAGGACCTAACCAGATCAGCTACAACATCACCGGCTCATTCACCTGCATGTCCACCAATGTTATATATGCCATCATGTGCCAGCAATGCCCCTCTGCTATGTACATTGGCCAAACTGGACAGTCACTACGCAAGAGGATAAATGGACACAAGTCAGATATCAGACATGGCAATATACAAAAACCTGTAGGAGAACACTTCGACCTCTCTAGCCACACAATAGTAGATGTAAAGGTAGCCATCTTACAGCAAAAAAATCTTCAGGACCAGACTCCAAAGAGAAACTGCTGAGCTCCAGTTCATTTGCAAATTTGACACCATCAGATCAGGATTAAACAAAGACTGTGAATGGCTATCCAACTACAGAAGCAGTTTCTCCTGCCTTAGTGTTCATACCTCAACTGCTAGCAGAGCACCTCACCCTCCCTGATTGAACTAACCTCGTTATCTCCATACTGATTTATACCTGCCTCTGGACATTTCCATTTCTTGCGTCTGATGAAGTGGGCATTCACCCATAAAAGCTTATGCTCCAATACCTCTGTTAGTCTTAAAGGTGCCACAGGACCCTCTGTTGCTTTTTAAAGAATTTTTAATGAATCTGTAAATTCGAGTATTGTATCATATGACTGGAGAATTGCAATACATAGTTCCTATTTTTAAGAAAGGGGGAAAAACCATGATCCAGGAAACTACAGGCCTGTCAGTTTGACCTCAATTGCATGCAAAATCTGGGAACAAATTTTGAAAGAGTAGTTAAGGACATAGAGGAGAACGGTAATTGGGATAAAATACAACATAGTTTTACAAAAGATAGATTGTGCTAGACCAACCTGATCTCCTTCTTTGAGAAGATAACTGATTTTTTAGACAAAAGAAATGCAGTAGATTTAATCGACCTGGATTTCAGTAATGCATTTGATATAGTTCCACATGGGAAATTATTAGTTAAATTGGAGAAGATGGGGATTAATATTAGAATCGAAAGGTGGAAAAAGAACTGGTTAAAGAGGCGACTACAACGGGTCATACTGAAAGGTGAAATGTCAAGCTGGAGGGAGGTTACTAGTAGAGTAACTCAGGGATTAGTCTTGGGACCAATCTTATTTAACATTTTTTAAAACTGACATTGGCACAAAAAGTGAGAATGTGCTAATGAAATTTGTAGATGACACAAAATTTGGAGGTATTGCCAATACAGAGGAGGACCGGAATATCCTACAAGATGATCTGGACAACCTTGTAAATTGGAGTAATAGAAATGGGATGAAATTTAATAGTGAAAAGTACAAGGTCATGCATTTAGGGTCTAACAAGAAGAATTTTTGCTATAAGCTGGAGACTTATGAGTTGGAAGTGATAGAGGAGGAGGAAGACTTGGGTGTACTGATTGATCACAGGATGACTATGAGCCATCAATGTGATATGGCCATGAAAAAGGCTAATCAGGAGAGGCATTTCCAGTAGAGACAGGGAAGTGTTATTGCCATTCTATAAGGCACTGGTGAGACCTCATCTGGAATACTGAGCAATTTGAGCAATTCTGGTCTCCGTGTTTAAAAAAGATGAATTCAAGCTGGAACAGATGCAAAGGGCTCCTAGGGTGATCCGAGGAATGGAAAGCCTACCTTATGAGATAAGACTCAAAGAGATTGACTTGTTTAGCCTAACCAAAAGAAGGCTGAGGGGAGATATGATTGCTCTCTATAAATACATCAGAGGGATAAATAACAGGGAGGAAGAGGAGTTATTTAAGTTAAGCACCAATGTTAACACAAGAACAAATGTCTATAAACTGGCCATCAACAAGTTTAGGCTTGAAATTAGATGAAGGTTTCTAACCACCAGAGGAGTGAAGTTCTGGAGCAGTCTTCAGTGGGGGCACTGGGGACAAGAAACCTAACTGGCTTCAAGAATGACCTTGCTAAGTTTATGAAAGGGATGGTATGATGGGACTGCCTACAATGGCATGAGGCCCATCGGCAACTGCCAGGAGCAAAAATCCTCAATGGCCAGAGATGGGACACTAGATGAGGAGGGCTCTGAGTTACTACAGAGAATTCTTTCCCAGGTATCTACTTAGTGGGTCTTGGCCACATGCTCAGGGTCTGATTGCCATACTTGGAGTCAGGAAGGAATTTTCCTGCAGGTCACATTGGCTGAGATCATGGGTTTTTGTCTCCTTTCTTGGCAGCATAGGGCAGGTTTAAACTGGTGAATTCTCTGTAACTTGAGGTCTTTAAACCATTATTTAAAGACTTCAATAACTCAGCCAGAGGTTAGGGGTCTATTACAGGAGTAGGTGGGTGAGGTTCTGTTGCTTGCAATGTGCAGAAGGTCAGACTAGATTATCACTATGCTCCCTTCTGACCTTAAAGTCCATGAGTTTATGAGCATCTAGTTGCCAGTCAAAGCTGTGCTAAATCATTATGATATGGATAATATTTCACAGATGCTGGAAATGCATCAAGTATTCTGGAAAATGTAATAAGTATGAGAAATAAGGCAATTGAAATAAAGTCAATTCCCCCACAAAAAGGCTCTGTGAATCAACCTTAGAGAATTTATCATAAAATGTCAAAGACTTATACAGGGCTAATGTAATAATGCCCATGAACTACTTAAAAATTATTCATTATGCTTATTCTTTTACATTTTTTTTATTTGTAATTTATTATTAATGCTGTATGTTTTGTCTCATAGTAGTGTTTCTCTTTTCAAGAGGGCTGCCAAAGACTTCTTTTTCAAGTGGATATTAATTTGTAACAGTTTTGGGGTGGTCTTGTAGTTGAATATGAGTGACAGTCAGGAGAGCTGGACTATATTCCTTGTTCTACCACAAGTGTTCTGTGACACCTTAACAAGCTACTTAACTGCTTTGTGCCTCAGTTTCCCGCTGTGTAAAATAGAGATATTAATACATTCCTACCCCACATGGCTTCTGTGAGGACATGGGTGGCACATAATGGAGGCTGAGGGAGGATAAGCATCCCCAAATCTCGTGCCACAGGGGGGAGGGCAGTGATAGATTACCACACGGGCCCATGGGTCCTGTGCCCAGGAGCCCCAGCTAATTTGGGGCCCTTGGAAAAATCTCCCCCTGCCATGGCCCCGGGTCTGTAGGAGCTCTCGCTCCCCACTGCGGTCCTGGGGCTGTGGCAGGGGACAGAGCTTTTCTGGTTTCAGGGCCGCAGTTGTGCACGGGGGAGTGCAGGGTGGAAAGAAGTGAGCAGGGGATGGGGACTTGGGGGAAGAGGCGGGGCTATGGGTGGAACAGAGGCAGGGCCTTGAGGGAAGGGGCAAAATGGGGTGGGGCCATGGATGGGCCATAGACAGAAGGGGCGGAACAGAGAGGGGCTCCAGACTCGGAGCTCCGCCGCTGCGGCCCCCAACTGTGGGGGAGAGGGTTCTGGGCTTGGAGTGCTGACCAGGATGAGAGCTCCACCGCGGTGCCAGCCAGGGCTGAGAGCTCAATCCCGTTCAGGGCCGAGCTCTCAACCTTCCCCGCCGCCCCCGTCGCCCACGGCTCAGCTGGAAGAGGCGGGGCAAGGGGCTAGCCTTCCCAAGGGAAACCTTCACCAGCTGTCCAAGTGTGAGGCACTGAAATATTTATGACAAGTACCATAGAAATGCCTGCAAACAAATTTCTCATACCGAGAAAATTACTGCGAACAAAAATTCATTCAGTGTTTCCACCAAGTGAAAAAGGATCACAACTGAGGAAGCAAATTCAGTGTTTTTATTCATGCAAATGCAAGCCCTTCCCACATCATGAAACC